>NC_056736.1:548824646-548924646 GCF_019279795.1 Protopterus annectens
GTTAGGTTGGGTTCTAGCAGGACCAGAGCCATGAGTTCAGTAGTATCTCTTAAAGCCTTTTTGAAGTTGAGAGTATTTGATATAGTTTTCATGGGTAGAGGAAGTTTGCTCCAGGCCAAGACTACAGACTAGCTGTATAGGTGTTGGCCTACTGTTGTTTTCAGCTTGTAGATTTCCAACAGAAACTGGTCAGAACTCCGGAAAGAATGATTGGGGCTATAGAAGGTGATGAGTGATGATATGGCAGACAGGACGTAGGTTTGTTAATAATGGCGTGAGTAAGGAGCAGTTAAGCTAGGAGGAGATTGTGAGAAAGCTCTAGCCAGTTTAGGGATTTAAAAGAAAGGCAATGGTGTGAATTGTATGGCTGATTTGTGGCAAAACTAGAGGCTTTATTTTAATCATTTATTTGTACTTTAAGTGTAGTGTGTCTTTTTAATGTATTTTAGTAGGGCAAAGATGTTTTTAGAACGTTATAGTTTTGTAGACTAGCTACATCTGCAAATTGGTAAAATAGTTTAAATGCATGTCAAAAATATCATCTTTATTTTTACCCCTCTTAAATATGAATTGTAAAAAAACATACATTTATATTCAAGTCTCACAAAGATAGAACAGATGTACATCAGCACTGCAAAACAAAGTATGGCTAGTGTACTATCAGCATACAATCAAAAAAAAAATTCAATTTCATAAGCCATTTAAAAACTTTTATCCTCCTATTATTGTATTCCACAGATCCAGAATGCTGGCTGCTCACCCAGCCAAACAGTGTTGATCTTGCCTGAATCTTGGCACTTACACTGGTGAAGATCTACCTAGCTATGGTAATCACCAAGGATATTTCTTCCAGATCTAAGGAAGTTATCATCACTCTCTAGTCCTTCCTTATCAGGCCCATAATGGAATATATTGACCCCTTTGATATGTTCTTGTCTAAACATGTGATCTAATTGAGAGACTGCAGTGTTTCTGCACTAAGACATCAAAAGCATGTCTTCCTTGAACTACTCAGACTGCCTTAAAATTCTCTCATTCTCTCCCTCTCTGTTTTCTGATTTGTACAGACTCTTGAGAGGAGAGCTCTCTCTTTAGCCTACAGAACCTTGACAGATCAAGTTCATTATGACCTCCTGTACATCTGCAAAACTAATAACACCTTAAACATCCACTAAAGAGATTTTAGCTTCCATGGAAACATAAATATGACTTTCTGATATATGATAGATAGATAGATAGATAGATAGATAGATAGATAGATAGATAGATATGCTTATATATCTATATCTGTCTACACACATTTATGTATATGGGTCTATGTAATAAGAGCTAAAGTTCAAAAGTCTGAAAACCAAACTCAAAATTCAAAAATGGGAATTCATCCCTTCTTCACTGTTGTTCTAGCTTGGATTTTGTATATAAAATTAACAGGGGATGTGTGGGGCACAGCACTACACATGGGGGGTGCAGGGGTCTTGCCCCCTGCATTAAAAATGTTTTCAATATTTGGAGTTTTAGATGTTTTGGTTTTCAGTCTTTTGAACTTTAAATCTTATGCCATAGATCTATAAGTATAAACCGAATGAACATATGGCAATTATAAATGGTCTTGAGATCTAGACCCTCAAGACTTCATTGAAATGGATCAAAACTAGGCATGAATTATTCATGTCAGTGAGTACCTTAGGGTTATTATAGCCAGGCTACTAGAGGTCCTCTGGATCAACAGCTTAGCATTAACCTATGAATCTATGAACAAATAAATCCTTCATGCGTATCCATTAGCTTTGTCTAAGAAACATCTCTGATTAATGCAGCAAGCCTCTACCAATGCAAGAATGATCCAACACTTAAAATAATTTGCAAACCACAAGTAATCTATGTCAAAAAAGCCCTTTAATCAGTGAAACACAAATGAAAATATCACAGTAAGTGCTTTCATCCAGAAATGGAGTTGATGTGATGTTTTTATTTATTTTTTTGTTGATTAAAAATATTACATTATTGGTTCATAGGTTCAAAGGTTCATGGGTGTTTACTAGGCTAATGACCACAAGGGCCTTTTTAAGCCTAGCCATGCATCCCAAATCTCTGACAAGTTCTGATACCCTTGATAAGTATAAGCATGGGCCTGGGAGATAAGCCATTTACAGGTTCCTTGTTTGCATCAGAGATATTGCTGCCAAACCATTAATGAATTTCTGGTCTCCCACCCAGTTGTTCAAGCTGCACTTGAATTGGATTAGGGAGGAACTCTGCTTCACATGTATGGGGAGCCTGTTCCATAAACAGGGTAGTCTCTGGGATACAATCCTATCTCTCCAGCAGGTCCTATTTATATCACAGGCAAGGATTAAGTCTTTATTACAGATCATTTTGGTACTGTTTGTTTTTTGGATATGCAGGAGGTCCATCAGAGTGGGGTCTGACAGTGCCCTGTATGCCAGGCATAGATCTCCGCTTAAAAGCCTGTAGGAGACAGAATACAAAGATAGGGCCTTGAGGTGGTCTGCATAAGATATATTACTTATGCCCTGTATTCTTTTACGGAGGAACCTCTGTGGACATTCCAGTTGTTGGATATGCCTGGTTAGGTACATACCAAAGGGGGCACTGTACTCAGTGATAGGTTGGATGAGTGCCAAATATAGTGCAACAATGACTTCCTTGGACTTAGACGCCATGCCTTTGTTTATAAGTTGTGCAACATAAAATGATTTCTTCATCACTGTAGACACATGATGATCAAAGCCTAGATTACTATCTATGTGTGTCCCTAAGTTGTGAACTACTGGGTCAACTCTAAGGGGTGTGTTTCCAATAAAATAGTTACCAGGGATGGATGACTTCCCGAAGGATACTATTACGCATTTCTTTGCATTTGGTTTTAATCCATGATTCTGACTCCATTTATTTGCCTGTGTCAGCCCTTCCTGGAGAACATTTGTGTCAGTGTGAGATTCAATGACAGTTCCTAATTTGCAATTATCTGCAAATTTAGTCAGCCAGAGACCACTGACATTGGCCTTGACATCTGAGAAGTAAATACTGAAAAGGAGCAGTCCAAGGACTGATCCTTGAGGGATTCCACTTGTGACTGGTGTCTTTGTAGAGGTGAACTCCCCAGCTCTAACTTCCTGGATCCTGTCTGTGAGCTAGTTGGCTATCCAGTGGGTGACATACAGGTTTGTACCTAACCTCTTCAGTTTATCAACAATGCCCTAGTGGGCTATTGTGTTAAATGCCTTGGCCAGGTCGAGGTAGGCAGTGTGAACAATTTTGCCCTCATCCATTGCTTTGGTGACCTTCTCAATAAAGTCTACCAGACTGAGTGGGCATGATCTGCCCTTGACAAAACCAGATGGGGTTGGGTCCAGTGTCTGGATGTTTACTATATCTCTACTGATCATCTCCATGATAATTCTTTCCATGGCTTTACATATAAGACTAGTGAGACTTATGGCCCACCTTTGTGCACAGAGATGACTGTTGACTTTCTCCATTCATAAGACACAAAGCCTGTTTGCAGGCTACAGTTAAATAGTAATTCCAGAGGCCCTGATAGGTTATATATCATGTTATTTAGAAGGCATCCTGAGATATTGTCTGCACCCATTGATACAGTGTTCTTGGATTTAAAGAGAACATTAAGGACCTGCTCCCTAGTGATAGTAGGGGGAATGATATTTGATGATATTTCCTGAGAGAAGGTTGAGGGGGAGAGAGGAGTAAAGTTGGAGCTGAATTTATCAGCCAGGAGGTTTGCTATATCTTCTGGCACAGTATTAAGAGACTTAATTTACAATGAGCACTACACACAATTGTGTATTGCTTTTGAGGTTGCGGACATAGCTAAATTATGCTTTGTGGTTGTCCTTGGCCTGGGAGGCCAAAATTACCTCAAATGTAGTTTTGATAGACTTTATTTGTCCTCTGAGTTGTTTGCTTAATTTAATGAGAGTGCTTTCATCCTGCTGGGTGCTGCACCTCCTAATTTTTGCATGATTTCCTTCCTCCTGTTATACATCTGACTGATTTTGTGATTCCACCTGGGTGGCTTGTTTTTTAAGTTAGTTCTGTACTTCTTCCTGGTGGGTACAGCTGCCTCTATGTAGCTATTAACATGCTTGCACAGGGTTTCTGTGATGAGTTCTGCGTAGGCATAGGCAGAAGTGATCTCAGGGTTTATAGCGGTTTGAAATTTTGCCAGATTCTCATGTAATTACAGGAGGTTAGCCTTAGAATAGTTCCTGAATATTCCCGGTTTAGCTGGTGGTCCAGGTATTATTTTTACTTCAAAGGAGACCATTTTGTGGTCTGACCTTACCAGGGAAGACGTTACAGTAGGGGGTGTGCAGCACTCTCCCATATTAGTGAGGACCAAATCCAGTATGGCTGCATCCCTGGTCAGTGTATTGAATATCTGGTCCAGGGAGTTTGCGTTTACAAAATCCAGGAATCTCTGTGCAGGTACATTTGATGTCATATAGGATTCCCAGTTAATATTGGGGTAATTACTGTTACCCATGAATATGATATTGGGTAGGATGGTTAGGATTTCTAATACATTTAAAAACATGGTATGAGTTTCCTTGGTCATAGAGGGGGACCTATAGCTTGCAAGGAAGTAGTACAGGATTTTACCTATGGTGATTTGAACATGGAGCAGCTCGAGTGCATTGTCTTGTTTGACCAGCCTTGATGTATATTTATTTTTGATGTAAATAGAGACATCTCAACATTTAGTCACTGCCTGTGAAGTTGCTGGTCTAAATGTGAGGAAGTCATTATAACCATGCACTGTTGGTATGCTGTCCATGGCTTTAAACCATGTCTCAGAGACCACACAGACATCAGCATTCTCTAGGGTAAAGAGAACTTACAGGGAGTGGAGTTTTTGTTTAGGCTCCTAGCATTGAGCAGTAATACCTTTATATTTTCTTGGTTTTGATTGCTATGTCAGAAGTATTTTCAGTTTGGCAATGTCTAAAAGAGGCATTATGGGGGAAGACAATGTTTTAGCTAATATTTGAAAGCCTAGACGGGAGAGGTGCAGACCATTGCTGGCAAAGCAGCGTGGTCTGTTGACTATCTCCTTCCAGACTGACAGATACTGCACCCTCTTAGAATGATACCAGAAACTACACTAATTATTAAAGTCAATCATCTTTTGTTCGTATTGTGGCATCACCCTTGGAGAAGGTAAAATGCTGTTCAATGCTAGCCTAATACCAGCCTGAGAGACATATTCCGAGAGCTCTATGATGTCTCTCTTCATATAGTCTTGGGAGGTATGTCTCAGGTCATTTACTCCCACATGGACGATGACTGAATCGTCTTGATAATTGTGATCCAATGACCTGAGTTCATGTGTAATGTGGCAGATACTAACCCCTGATAAGCAACTAACTGTAACCTGAGGAAAGAATTTGCATATATGGCCATTCGCGATTTTGAAACTTTGATGCCTAGGTGTTGATCATTAAACATTTGACAACCTAAGCTGTTGAAGAAATAATATAGACCAATCTGCTTTGAACTGTGCATGATGGGTGCAGCATGTGTACTACTGACAAACGTATTGACATTAGGAGTACTTTTATGTGAGAGCGTTGCCTTCAATGATGTTGTGTAAATACATCTCTCACATACCGTATCAGTTTGTTTGAGAATTAACTGGTTGTCAGTAAATATAAGGCAATTTCTATATTGTGTCAGGATGCCTCTATTTACCAAGCTGGTAACGGAGACAGTAGGAAAGTTCATATCCATGGCAACAGACCCTATTTTATTGATTAGACTGTTGGAGTGGGAATATCAATCACTGTCAGGAGTATCCAGTTTGCAACTATGGGGACAGGGCTTGCCACTGCAAACTATTTGTCCTGTGTGCAACTAGATATTAGAGAAATTTCAATTGTGCTTTTACAGAAAAAAATGCCACTCAAGCTGTCTGAGTCTGTAGAGAGCACTGCCACACACTTGAGGGGAAAGTAATACATAGACCCTGAAAATCTGAGGATGACATATTTAGGCAGATGTTCTGAAGTTAGAAGGAAATCAAGCAGTTCTTACTGAAAACAAGGAATTAGCTTGTCAAGAATGATGGCACAGATCACTTCTGAATGTCATTTGAACTGACGTTTGTGATCAGTTTGTCAGTTTTCACATATCTGGAATGCTATTTGCTTTGCAGAAAAAAAAATGTTTAACAAAAGAAAATTAAATAGACAAATAATTCTGAAGTCTTCAGTCTTAAAATTAACATCCTACCTTTATTTCATGGATTATATTCATTGTAGTTTATCACAGCCATTTTATTCAGCTAGTAGATGACATCCTTCCTGCAGTTCATCTATTCCCTATATTACTGCCACTTTGATCACATGTTCATTATCTTTATATCAGTCACATATTTACTAAATTCTTAGATATTGCTATCTCATATAATGCTATTTCACAATCATCATATCACTATTACTTCATGTATTGATTTGAGTATACTGTGCCCTTTTTAAGGTTTAGTTTACTGTGCCTCTGTCTAATAGTGACACGGAAGTAATCCCCGGGACAAACCTACGATCCCCCATCCGCTTATCAAGATTCTTCTTGAAGAGATTCAGTGAGGTGCTCTGCCTAATATGAATTGGAATTCTATTCCAGAGTGAAGGGAGCCTCTGGGTTATGAATCTGTCCCTCCAGCAAGTTCTATTTATTTCTGTGCTGAGGTTCAAGTCCCTCGAGCGTGTGGCTCTAAGGGATTTAGATTTACTGAGGTGGAGCATGTCCATTAATTCTGGATTGGACATAGCTTTATATGTCAGGCGTAGATTGCCTCGAAGTAGGCGGCATGCAACTGAGTAGAGCTGGAGTTTTTTTAACTGAGCATTATATGGCATCTGCGTGAGTCCCTTGATTTTTATTTTATTTATTTTACATTTGTTAACTGGGCTAGTCCAGCTGGATACATGTCCATTTTCAGTGGAGGCCCGAGGAGAAAAGCTCCGCTAACTACTTCATAAAATAATACAACAATATACAATAGTTTACTTTTGGGGTCTTTCTAATTGCTGCAGGTGTCAGGTAAGGTACATCCCAAAAGGGGCATTATATTCTATGATAGGCCTGATGAGGGATAAATAAAGGGGCACGATTACCTCTCTTGATCTAGATGTGAATCCTTTCATGATGAGGTGGGCTATGTAGAAGGTCTTTCTAACCACTTTGGCAATGTGGTTGTCAAAGGAGAGATTGCTATCAACTTGGGTCCCCAGATCCCTAATTACTTTCTCTGTACTTAATGGGTTACCGCCTATGTGGTAATTTGTGGGCACATTGTTTTTGCCAAAGGGTATGACTATACACTTTTGGCATTTAGCTTTAGACCATGGCTCTGGCACCAGTTATCCGTCTCTGTGAGACCTTTTGAAGGATGTTTGTGTCAGCTGGAGAGTCGATTATGGCACCCAGTTTGCAGTCATCTGTGAACTTGGTGAGCCATAGTCCTCCCATGTTGGCCTGTACCTCGGAAAAGTATATACCGAACAAGAGCGGTCCCAGGACAGAACCTTGTGGGATGCCACTTGTGACTGGTTTCGAGTCTGACATGGCTCCAGCAACTCTCACTCTGTGGGTTCTGTCTTTGAGCCAGTTTGCGACCCATCTTGTGACATAGGGGTTTATATTTAAGCTGGATAGCTTATCTATGATGCCCAAGTGGGGTATTGTGTCAAATACCTTTGCTAGGTCCAGATAGGCTGTGTGGACTACCTTCCCTTCATCTATGGCTTTGCCGACTATTTCAAAGAAGTCGGCCAGGTTCAAAAGGCAGGATATGCCTTTGACGAAGCCGAATTGGGTAGGATCTAGTGTCTGTAGGTCCCCAATGTCTTTGTTTATGAGCTCTATGATGATCCTCTCCATAGCCTTGCAGATTAGGCTAGTCAGGCTTATGGGGCGATAGTTTCCAGGGTCCGTAGAGGCTCCACCTTTGTGGAGTGGGACCACTGTTGCTGTACGCCATTCTGTGGGCACATATCCTGTAGTGAGGCTGAGATTGTACAGCTGTTTTATCTGAGGAGTTAGTTCTTCTTGGAGTTCATGTAGGACGCAACCAGGATGCCATCTGGTCCCATGGAAGCAGTGTTTTTTGCTTTGGAGAGGGCAGCCTTCACCTGAGCATCAGAGATGTTTGGGAGGCAGCCCTCTGTCGGGATAGATACTTGCTCTTTTGGGGGGGGGGGGTTTTGCACTGAACCTGTCTGCCAGGATATTGGTGATGTCTGTGGGTTCAGTGTATTTTTTGTCATTTAGAATCAACTCAGAACAAGTCTGGGAGTTGCATCCCAGGTTCCTAACATAACTGAAAAAGCCTTATGATTGTCTTTAGTGTCCTGTGCAATTTTTCTCTCAAAGCTGGCCTTGGAAGATTTTATGAGGGATCGTAAATTTTTGCTAGTACTGATCAGAGCTGCCTTCCCTATTAGGGATTTTGCTCTATCATGTAGTAGTTTCCTCCTTCTGTTGTACAGTTTATTTATGGCTGGGGTCCACCAGACTGGACGCCTGTCTTTGGATGATTGGGTCTTGGTTTTGTTTGGGATAGCATGATCCATGCATTCCTGGAGATGTCCGTAGAATGCGTTTATATAGGATTCTGCAGTTTGGGCCGTAGTTCCCACTGGCCCTGGGGCCTTGAAGGATTCCACTTCGGTTTTGAGAAGTGAGAAGTTCACTTTTGAGAAGTTTTTCACTGTGGTTTTTTGGGTTGGGGGTGGGGTCGGGATGTGGATATCCAATGAAATTAATTTATGGTCTGATCTTACCAATGAGGGATATACTTCTGGTGTGGAACATAGAGTACCCATGTTGGTAATGATCAGGTCTAGTATGTTATCACCTCTTGTGGGAGTGGTGACTAGTTGTTCCATAGAATTTGAGTTTATAATTTCCAGGAACCTTTGGGCTAAGGTGCTGGGGCTTGAGTAGTGCTCCCAGTCTATGTTTGGGTAGTTGAAGTCACCCAATATAATGGTGTTAGGAGAGATCTTCATGTTCTCCAATGTTTTCAGGAAAGCCGAGTGGGATTCCTGACTTTGAGAGGGTGGTCTGTAGGATGCTATAAACTGAAAAGCAGTCTTGCCCACTGTTAGTTGCACATGGATGATTTCCGATACTTCATGCAATGCCACTAACCTGGAGGTGTGGATATCCTTGATAAATATGGAAACTCCCCCTCCTTTTCTGGTTTGGTCCGGGTTTTGTGGCCGAAAAGCATGGTATGAGGTATAACCTGGTAGTGCTGGTGTGCTCTCTGGAGCCTTGAACCAGGTTTCTGTCACTGCACAGATATCGACGTTCTCCATACTGAGGAGAGCTTCGAGTGCATGCATCTTGAGGTTAAGACTTCTGGCGTTTAGCAGCATTACCCTTAGTTTCTTGTTCCTTGTGCTGTCTATGGAGGTGGGTTTGACTTTTGAGCCTTGCCTAAAAAAGGCACTATGGGGGTGGCAAGAGCCTTTGCCAATATCCGAAAGCCCAGTGGTGACAGGTGCAAGCCATCCCTAGCGAAGCAACATGGCTTGTCGAGCATGTCATCCCAGGCTGACAGACACTGGATCCCCTTTGAATGACACCAAAATTTTAGCCAATTGTTAAAATCGATCATTTTGTCTTTGTACTGTGGCATCATTCTAGGTGAGGGTAAGATGCTGCTCAAGGTTAGGGTCATACCGGCCTGGGCTACATGATCAGAGAGCTCCTCTATGTCTCTTTTCATGTAGTCCAGGGAAGTATGTCTCAGGTCATTCACACCAGCATGTACGATGACTGAGTCATACTTGTATTTGCTTTGGAGTGACCTGAGTGCTTGCGTTATGTGGCGGATCCTAGCGCCTGACAGGCAGCTCACTGTGACCTTCTCTTTGTTCAGCCTGGTGAGCGGGACGTCAGTGTGTCTGACAATAGAGTCACCTATTACAAGAGTATCAGGTGTGTTATTCAGCCTTAAATAGCTAAATAGCTTTACTTTGCTAAACTTTCTAATCAGGTTAAGCTATTTTTTTCCAGCAATCTAAAACACTCATCATGCAATGCAGTGTACCTCCATTTTTATATTACAAAATAATCTTCCCTAAACATTTGTCTTCATTAAGCCATTAATGTCATTAAGACCATCAAATAAAGGAGAAGGAGGAACACTACAACAATTAAAATTGCCTCAGTAAAATAAGTACTGTTTGACTATACTAAAATGATTTACTGTGAAACTTATCTTTGTATTCTATTATGCTGTGTTTACTATTGAAATGTATGTATTGTTCACATCATTGTACTGCTATGCTAATGTATGTTTTATTCACTGTTTGAACTACGCTAATGTTTGTATTAATCTTTGTTGAGCTTTTCTTCTCAGTCCTCTACTGAAAATGGATACCTGTTGGCCCAGTGGACCTTCCCGGTAAACAAATGCAAATAAATAAATACATAAATAACACAATCTTTTACTAACCACATTTTTAAGGTAATAAACCATTTCCCCTGTAAGCTTAATATAAAGACTTTTCTTAACTGAGTTTAAAATACCTTCCTCCTTCACCTAGGTTCCAGCATGACAATACCATAGTTTGGCTGTTCTTGTAGAATTAAACTTCCACGATGAGTTATATATGAACAAGAGGAAGCAGATTCCATATTGTGTAAATCAATGACTTTAAGCAGCACATTTTAAACTAGCAGATGAGGGGAGAGAAGTCAAGCTGTTAAACTCATGCTCAACTCATACTGTCAGTCCATTTTCCTGATTAAATATTTTTGCGTACAAGGGGACATTTCAGAGGCTCTATTTAAATCATTATTACATCCTGGTCTTCACTTTATTTTGTTATTCATGATCATAAAAATCTCATATATCACGTGTTTGCCTTGCCTCACAGCTATAACCCTCACCCTTCTTTACAGTCCTACAAAAAATGATGAGGGTAGAATTATTTTCCTTCAGAACAAAAACCTTCAACTCATTATTTCCTAAAAAGGGCATGGCTGTTCTGTCCTGAGGAGAGACTCCAACTTTCCACTCAGTGGTATAGGAAACAAAGGCATAGCCTAGAAAGGCATTCAAAGAGCTTGTCATGAGCATAATTTGAATTAAATACCTTAACTCCAATCAAATGTTCCAATCTCTGTTTGAATAAGGCAACAGAATCAAGCTTTAATTCTAAGCTGAATAGAATTTTATCATCTGCCAGCACAAAAGTTAAAGGAATTTTGCAAAACATTAGTTTTACTCCCACCAATTTCTACATGATAGTCGTTATTCTAGTAATATGATAACATATCATATGTATCCCCACATTAGCACCATGGCTTTCAGAACGTAATCTTATCTACAGCAATTAAATCACCCAATACCAATTTGTATTTAACTGAAAAGAGTAAACACCCATTCAATTTATTACTATAACTCATACCTCTTAAAAGTATAATTTGATGGGTAAAATACTTTTGAGCTCTTTCTAATCTATTAAGCTGTGAGCAATTATATGTAAAAACAGAGGCACCAAATTCCATTACTAGCCTTGCAGCTACTTTATGAATTGGGATTAAAACACCCTTATCCCTACTTACAACTTTTCTCAATATATTTTTAATTTCATGATAACACTGTCTGATAGTTTCCAATAGATGGGACTCAAAATTTAGTTGTTATCAAACTAAACAACAACCACCTCCCTAAGCAAAAAGTCATTTATTCCACAAGGGTAACAAAGGTCATTATGTCCATAATGCGCAATATATGTATTTTTTAGATTAAAATCTATACTATTATTGACAGCCCATTAAAGTAACACATCCAAATACCAGAGTAATACACACTGGTCTTTATATCTATTATAACTGACCCTATTGTGGAATCATTTTGCTATTTATACAACCATAACCTATCAAATCTGGGAAAAGATGCCATAAAGAAACCAAAAAGAACTAAACTCACAAAGACCCCAAGGTACACAAGAGTTAAGTGATTTCACTGCAGAGGGAGTATCTCAAAGTTGTACTCTGCAGGATCTGTGATAGCACCAGTTCTTCACCCACCTTACAACATAATGATTTAGATCATAACCCAGTAACACCAAGATAACTCAGTGATCTAGAATGGTATCAAAGTCCTTTGCCATGTCCAAATATAGGACATCAGCAGGCACACCCTTATTCAAGGCTTCCTGTAATGGTTGATAAAAGAACAAAACATTCATCGTACAGGATCTCCCTGAACAAATTCATGCTGAGTTAAATTCTTCTTCAGACACAAAGAGTCAAGTATATATTTAGAGATAACTCTCTCAAAATTTTTTCCGGGATATGGACCAAGTTTATTGGCTATAATTCTCAAATACAGTTGAATCTCCCCAACCAACTTAGTCACAGTGGCAACTAATTCCCCTTTTTATAAAATATGAACACATCATGTCTCCAATGATCTTTGGAAAAGGTACAATAAACAAAGACCAAAGGCCTTAACAACAGACTTCCAAAAACATCCTCTGAAACACTCTGGGCCAGCATCTGAATAAGGTTAGATCTTGTTAAACACATCCTCAGTTTTATTTATAAACACATTAGGAAATGTTCGATCAAGATTAAATAAAGTAAACCTATATCAGGATTATCTACCCAAGGTATAACTATAGTATCTAAAAATAAATCTGCTAAATACTTATTGTCAGCAATTAGCCTATCCTTCCACACAACATTGTAACTAGAATGTTTATACTTATACTGCCTTAAATGTTTAATACAATGCTTTTCTTTTATCTATAGTATGATAAGGAAGTTTCCTGTTATATTGACTCATAGTAGACCTCATACATCTTCTAAAATTAGATCTAGCTTGATCTTCCCTTGTTACAATAATTAGGTTGCCCCCTATAATTATTCCAAAAGTATTTTATTTCATTTGCTACCTTATTTAGCTCCAACCAGATGTTCTTAAATTTTGTAATTTTAAGAGTTACTAAAGGAACATGTTCATTTATACGTTGTTAAATGATTACATAAAATCATTCCCAGCCAGTAACAATGACCACAGATCATGTAACTTCCTCCCACTTCGATTTTTTTTGCCTCTTCCATCTTAAGTAAATCAGTTCTATAATAAGCTCATCTTATGATTGCTTGACTCTTAAGTGATTCAGAAGGGGCTACTATATGCTACCATGAAACAACAGAGTGGGCAGATCGGGTCTATATTAGAACATTGAAGTTTCAAAACTCTGAATTTTCTAATATCGACCCCTATTCAGCGAAAGCTGACATTGAGCATGCAGAACAGCAAATTTTTTCCTAGGGAAAAAATTTGCTGTTCCAAACACATACACTCAACACAAGCAGACCAGACAAACAGCAATCCACACACATACACCTAAAATCTTACACCCAGCTCTACACTTAACTGTACATACACCACTAACTATCCACTTACCTTAACCCAAACCCTAATCCTAAGGTCCGTCACTATCGCACACTCACCTCACCTGTGCCCTAACCCTAACTCACCTAACCCGCCCTAACCCTCACGTCCACACAATCACACACATACCTAACCGGCTCCCTAGCCCTAACTCACCTAACCAGTGCCCAATCGCACAACCTGAACCCGACCTAACTTTCCACCACAGTGCTGTAAATAATGAAGAGACAGAAACGGACAACCAAATTCTTTACCTAGGAAAAAATTCAGTTTTCTGTAGCTTCGATACTTTCAGCGTTCACTGAATAGTGGCCGATATTCGAGCAACATTTGAAGTTGTGAAACTTCAATGTTCTAATATAGACCCAGCAGATTCTATTAAATCATGTTCAAAAATACATTCTATCACATTTTAATATTATTGGCCCAAACATTACACCTCCTCAAGTTGTCTTTTTTTCACTAACTGGGTATACCCGTGATCCCCAGTACACTTTAGCATAGGAGGTGTTCTCCCACTGAACTTAGGGGGCATTAAGATCTCTCACCATAAACTCATAATTATTCTAAGAAAATAATATAATGGATTTATTAAGCTCCATTGTCTTTTCTCTGACTCAAAGGTCTATAAAATAAATATACCTTAGAGAAGGATTTTTTAAGGTAGATACTTACTGGCATAATCTCAAAATTCCTGATGTTACTTAATAAATTCTCATTAATTTAAATTGACCCCATACCTTTTTTATTATCTAACATTATGATATGCTATAACCTGGTAAATGCAAAGGTGGATTCCTTTCAGAAAAAGAAGTTTCATTTACCAATACTATCACAACTTCTTTGTTCTTAGTTCAAGCCTCTAAGAATGAAAGTTTATTGTTATGGCTTTTAACATTACACATTATTTTTTTAAAGAAATATCTTTCATATATACAACAGCATTCATATTTAATTTGCTTTCTCAAAAAGAAAGTAATAAATCCCATCAATTTCTTAAAAAGAAACATGTTGATATTGTAACTGAAATGAGTCTTGCCATTAACAAGAAAAGAAGGAGTATTAACCATTTCTTCTCAAAGTACAATAACTCTAGCAGATGACCCATAAAAATGCTCTGGATATAGTCTATAAAACTCCTAGCTAAATGGGTTAAAATATTTTGGAACTTCTCAACAGGAAATACATCACAAAAACAAAAGACAGTACTGGAGATATAAATTTAATGTATGGAAATATATCTGTTGCCTGATATGAGAACAAATGTAACATCTTCCTTTCTCGTTATGTATTTATTGTAAATGTTTTAGAAGTAATAAAAAGATTTACAAACAACAAAAAAGCTCAAAGACATCTCTTTAGTTCTGTGATCTCATTAATGTAACTAGTGAATAAAGAGGTGTTACACCTACCAACATCATTAACCCTGCCCCCCAAGAACTATAACCATTCCATACTTTCTCACATTCTTGAAAAGGCATTTTAAAGCCAACATAATGTCCCACATTGTATACCTCTTAAACAAGTGAGAGTAATCATACCCTTATAGGTACCAGACACTGATTTTCTAACTATATGCAGCACAGAATTAACAATAAATAACAATAAATAATATGTCTTTACTAACTATTTCACTATTTAATTGATTATTGCTTCTATTATCAGAGTGTAGTTCATTTAATGTCAAAACTGAACCTCTCAACATTTTTCTCTCTTTTGTTGTAACAGCCACAGCATCTTCCACTTCTACAATATCATAGTCAGAATAAGTCAATCTCTTCTTACACCAACCCTTATGTTGCATTAAAATATCACTATCCATCTCTGCTACATATTTAGTAAGAGCTTTACCTGGGTATTTATTAGAGTCATCATTTGGATTACCAGGTTTATAAACTTGTCTCTATAACATCAGGTCCCCGTTAACAATCTGTATGGAGATAACACTCAGTTGCCCAATAAACTGTTTTCCAATACCCTAAATGATATCCACATTAATATCAAAACATGATGTGATGGTTTGAACCTCTCTATATATATTTTTTAGAATTTCAACTTAATGAAGCAAGTAACCCAAGATTATAGTAATAGATACAGAGAACAAAACTTTGGTTAAATGAATCTATTGCCCAACAAGTGAAGCACTTTCATTTATTAATGAAAAGTAATTCATCAGAACAACTCAAAATACATTACAAGAAGTTTAAATGGTGCACATCTTAACCGATTAAAAAAGCTAGTAGCAGTTAAAAACAAGTTCTTAAATACATAACCACAGTGTTTAGTAAAATCAATAAATACAATATAATGCATCATTATATGTACAAAGTGTGAATTTAAAAATATTTTAAAAAGATAAATATAAGTCAGTTTGATAAATATAATTAATATGTACATATTCAAAGTTTAGCTACTCTCATTCTCAGTAAAGGGGTTATATACATCATCCCCTTAATCCTTGGTAGATTGTAGGCATTTAAACAAAACTGCCATAACAACTGCTTATATTCCAAGTAGGTTTCCCAAGTGCCCTCACTGGGATCTTGATGCATAACTTCTAATATTCCAAAAACAAAGTTATTAAAATTATTGTACACCAATGGATGTCAGTATAAGGCATTCTATACATTAGCGTTATTGATGTTGTACAAATGATCATAATTTCTCTTCTGAAGGGGGTGCTTGGTTACCCACATAAAAAGTGGGGTACCTCAAACATTTATTGAAATACACTAAGCCCTTTGTGGAGCTGTTACCATTTTGAAAAACTAAACTTATTGTTAGAAACTCAATCTCCCAGAAAAAAAAATACTTTGTCTCTTGAGACCACACTTATGTGTACCTAATCTAAGACTACTCTCAGCCTTATTTATTCCTTCTCAAACAAAAAGTTGTTTAAAATTGTTGGTTATCTTAAAAACAAACTGCAGTCTATTTCCCAACTTGTTGTAAATATTGTCATTCCCTCTGAAAGTCTTCCACTGTATAATTGATATTCCCACTATGAAAGGTGAAATGTATATGGGCCTACATATATATGTATATGTACACCAATGGATGTGTATATTATATATATATATATATATATATATATATAGAGAGAGAGAGAGAGAGAGAGTCATATATACTCATACACACCTACATCTACTTGTTGCAATAGATTCTCTGTACTGTTGACTGACTGTGATGGTCAATGTGTTTGTGAATACGTCAAAAATATCTATTTGTGGCATAGCTTAGTGGAAAACTGTTTATGTCATCGTATTATGGGTCCTTGCTTTGATCCCAGCAAAAGCTGTGTATTCTGTTGCTAGGCAGAAAATGTGGTATGGCATACAGTGCGGATTAAGTCCTTGGTTTTAACTGTGGTGTGTCATTTGAGGCTAAAGCACTACATCTATGATTATTGATTGGTATTGATGTTGAATCCAAATCCTGTGTGTACTATAGTACTACTTGAAGCTCTGGGCCTGTACAGCAATGTATGGTGTATGTCCACATTGCTTGCATCCACTGTTTTGTGTGGTCCCTGTATTCATCATAGATTCCATTTCTCAAGATTAAGGTTTTGTAAGTACTGACACACAGTACTGTATAGTACACACGTAAAGCTTATCTGGGTTGCCATACCTTTGTGTCCTGTAATTATGCCTGATGTGTGTGTGGGTATGTCTGTAACATGTCCTCTGTCATATGTGTGGTAAAACATATAACTGCGTATCTAGCAACATTTATAGTGGACTACAGCAGTATGCGACCTATATTTCCAACTGTGCACATATTTTGGCCACGGGTTTGCCATTAGCAAGTTGTGTGGTATAATAGTAATACATTTACTGAACCTTACACTCATTGTGATGGATGACATATTTCTTTACACATCAGCTTGTTGTATATCTGCTGTGGCTAGGTGGTGCATTGTGTTGTATACAGTGTGCAAAGTACTCTTGTATAGTCTTATATAGTGATTTTATTTTGTTGCTGTGCAGAACATGGTTCATTAGATAGAGTGAGCCAGGCACTTTCAAGCAGTTGTGGGGTGAGCAGTGATAAGTGGTAGTTGAAGTGTTTCTCTCTCAGTTAGCTAATAGGTTACTATATATGGCAGTTCATTGATATCTGTACTGTATAATGTTAAATGTGCTATATGACTTGCTCAGACATATTTTGTCTTTATGTCTTCCAGGGATCATGGCACATCATAGAAATCCCAGCTATAGTAGTGCTGAAGATGACATCATTACTAGCTGTATGATTCAGCACTACAGTCTAATGTTCTCACGAACCAGCCATAACCAGCAGGAGCATACTGCAATGTGGCAAGATGTTATCTGGAGGGGAAATAAGGTAGGCCTGCATAACCAGACATATGAGCAGGTACGCCACCACTGCAGTGATATAGTCAGACATGTCTGTCAGCATGCTTCTGATGTGTGGAGACAACAGCTTGCAACAGGAGGTGGTGTTAATATCCACCCCTCCCTCACCAGAGTGGAGGAGCTGCTCCTGAGCCTCGTGGCACCTGCCCAACAACAACAGCAGCAGACATACACCATGATGGAGGTTGGAGCCACCCAGCAAGCACACATGGAGCATGCAGGTAACATGGCATATCTGTAGACTACTGTTATCTGTATTGGTAGATCATGCATATGTGAGATGTGGAGTGTGTAGTTAGAAGATGTGGAGCCTGTTGTTGTGCAATACTGATTATTTGGAACATAATCTGCAGGTCTGTGAATGTAAACTGTTGTTCTACTGTAAGATTGCAAACACACAGTAGCAATGCCACAGTTGTGGTCACTGACAAACTGTCTCATCTCTATGCAGGTCCTTCTGGGGTGACATCAAGGCAGCGGACAGATTCTGGTGAGTGTGTTCTACATTTATTACTGTAAATAAAAAGTGCATGTCATAGTTAAGGTGAGGACCATGTACACATGTAACACACCTACCCATAATGATTGCTGTGCATGTTTGGTGTAAGACCACACACATCTCACTAATATGATTAGCTGCCTCAAACACATACAATACCCAGACCATATCAAACAAATGTGGCTACACTGTAGTGACCATTGGATAGGCAAAGTTGGTACTCAACATGCACATAACATACACAACTATGTGATACACAGAGCATTTTAATATGCTACACATAAAGGATTCACAAACCCTCTGTAAAGACACACTCCAGTATCCAAAATCTCATCCACACATTACACATAATATACCTGAGGGGTAGAGACCTATCATGGGGCATTTATACACTCTGCAACACACTACACATTCATGTCAGGGAATGCTCCTTATTGGCCTCCTTACAAGCCCATGTAACAGCTGGTTGTGAAATGGTGAATGTAGCCAAGGTAGTACAGTTCCAGTACATCATGATTAGTGCTGGTTTGGGGAACATTTGTAGCCTTGAGTGACAACATGATGCTTCATGATGATGGCCTATGGTACTATACCCCATCCAGTTATTGTAACCACAGTACTATACATAGCTTTCATTGCTATACACCTCAATGTTGTGTGTGTGCAAACATATGCACCTCTAAACAATATGCATACCAATCACCATTTGCACAACTGGCACATATATGTCTTGTGATGTTAATGAGTGGCTAGGTCATATGACACACATTGGGTATGTGTGATGTTTAAATATGCAGTTGTGTTTTAGCATGCCATGTCATGGATGACCCTGGCATGTCCACAATATGATCTACACTCACCATAACTACTGTACATTGGGTATGTGGACGAATGGTATTCCATCAATTATACATGCACCACTGATGATGTTGTGTGAATACTCATCATGCATGTGCTAAAACTGTGGCCACAATTATTTGCTAAAGACACAGAGGCTGTAATCAGCATTGGATACCTATCTGAGACATAGATACACATCCAGCCATGGTATGTAGACCTGTGAGTTATGGTGCACAGTACATTGCAGAATTTTGAATACTTGCACAGCAATGTTGTGTCCGTGTATGCATTGTGTTCCAGGGGGAGGCCAATCACCTAATAACAAAACACATGTATCAAAGCCAGGTATACTGTTAGTAACAAGGACTGTCTACACTTGCACTGCATGCTGTTGAGCAACACATGTTCTGCATGCTGACATGTGTGATATGATTGTTTTGCTTGTGATACTGTACCCCACCATCACCTGGTATTGTGTATGTTCTGAGATTGCTGGTGTTGTGTGTGTCTGCTTTAGGGAGGAATCTATTTTTGTGTGTATGCATGTGTGCATGTGTGCACACGTGCGCATGTGGTCTGACTTCATGTTCATGTCTTAAAGTGTGTTTCCTGTTTTCCTCTCACAGGTGGTGAGGTGGGGCTGGTTCAGTACAGCAGGGAACCTGATGTCACTGAGACAGACAGTGATCATGAGGATAGGTGTGTTGAGGCACAGGCAGGTTTGTCAGGGTCTGTTGTTGGGCCACCAGTTGACAGTACACAAGTCTCCACCCCATCCATGCACACAGTCATACTGCCTGTAGATTCATCATCACCATTGCCCTTAGCTGAGGGATAGTGTACGGTTGGCACTGGTCACGACAGTGTGGTATCTATGGCACATGTATCAGGACAAAGCAGCCATAGCCAGATGTCTGGAATGATACCACATGGGCAGATGCCCAGGGGTTCTCATCAGAGCACTGCTGGTCATCATGCCCCTGGCAGATGTGCCACAACTCTTTCAACCACACGCATGTTCCAGGCTGTCATGGAGGTACAGGCATGAATGGAGCGGTACACCAGACAGGGACTAAGGGCACAGAGGGCTCATAACACCTCTGTAAATGACAAAATCCATGACCTACCAGGTGCCATACGTAATTACACTCTGGTCATTGATAGACGTTGGGGTGAGACATTGGATGTCCTCCACAATGTCATGTCCATGTGTCAGGACAGTGTGGGATGGTTGAGACTTTGACGTGGACATATGCCAGCAACATCAGCAGCTGGAGGTCACCGTGGATGTCCAGCAAGTCACAGCCGCTCCTGTAGTGCCAGTACCAGCCCCAGCAATGTTGGGGTCCTGTCCATAGACTGTCCTAGAAGACCATGTGCAAGTGGCTCTGGCCAGTCCCAGCAGGGACCTGGATCCAGTGGACATATGTCAACCTCTTCGGATAGTACCCAGTCTGGATTAGTACCTAATACTGTCTGTAGCACCCCTGCCAGGCACAGGTTCCGTATCCATGGCCAGAGACAGTGATCTGTAAAGCCTGCCAGGTACAGTCTGTAGCTGTCCCACAAATCTCAGTATATGGCAGCCACATGTGGAACCGTGTGTATGCAGACATACACACATAAACCAGAAACCTAGGGCAAACACATACCCGCACACATTACATCAACATTGGCCCATAACAGTACTCATGGCCCTCACACATACACTCACATACACATGTCAATTGTATGGCTCAGTGTAGGCCTCTGACAAACGAACAGCACACCCTGTGCATATGATGAGACCTGTGCCACCTCCTGTCATCTGTAACATTGATGCAGGAACAGGCTAACATGGTGCTGATGCACAGGTTGACTTTGATAAAGGATAGCAATGGTTGAATGTGCAGCATGTTGTCAGCATTAAAGTGTAATGATATCCTTGAAGGTGTAGCTGAGCAGGCATGATGCATTAAAGCTGTAATTAGCAATGTTGTATTGTTTACATCAGTGTTTATTCCAATTGTGTTTTGTTTGCCCATGTGCCACTTGGCTGATGTGTGTAGTTATGTCAGCATGTGTTATACAGTGGACAGTAAGTGTGGGGTGTGTACAGCATAGCTTTGCAGGTTTACATTTGTGAACATGGTGGAGGTGCACTGTCTGCATGTACGTGCATATTGGACATATGGGCAGAGTGACATGCCCTGTATTTGTCAGTGTTAACACTCCATAGTTTCTATTGGTGGCCAGTATGCATTGTATTACACACATTTTGGAACTTGAGTACTCATGTGTGTGTATGACACAGGTTGACACTATGTTGTGGGTGATGCTGTTGTCACTATCTGTCATTGGTTTGCATTACTAAGGTTAATACTGTCCCAGCTGCATAATCCTGTATTAATGCACACTGTTCACTTACAGGGTTGCATGGACTGTGCTATTACAAACACAAGAAATTCTCACTTATACAGTAAAAGTGCATTAGTCTCATGGACCCCTGCCATAAACTAAATATATAATAGAAGGTGTGATGTTATACCAACAAAGAGTTCCATACCAAGAAGGGATAACCTCTCTGGTCAGTATCATTGGGAAAATTCAATCCCTCAATAAACATACACGGCAACTTCAAAATACAAAATGGAAACGATTCCAAAGACAACACTAAAGCTTTCTTTACTGTTGTTCATAATCTACAGGGGAAATCTCAGATTGGGTCACAGTTAATGTAAATGGTCACAAAGTACACTTATCTGACTGACATTGCCAGTTCCTTGTCAGACAGTTTGAATGCAGACTTCACCACCCTGTCGCTATACAAGGGCCACATTTCCAGACCTGCAGAATGTAATACCTGATGATTCACATCCACTCTAGTTAAAACATCTCTTTAACAAGGTCCACACCTCAGTGGCAATGGTACTGGACAGTGTCCCTGGCTGTGTCATACACAAGCTGACATATGAAGCCACCACTCACCTAAACACTCTGATCAGATGGAGCCTCTATACAGGTTACATACAAGTGGAATGACGTATGGTAATGGTGTTCACAGTCCACAAGGGTTGAGCTACAAAATTTTCTTCTCCTTTTGGATGCTCCCATTAGGGGTCACCACAGTACATCATATGTTTCCATGTCTTCCTGCCTTGTGCATCTTGTGCTGTCACACCATCCACCTGCATGCCCTCTCTCACCACAGCCATAAACCTCATCTTAGGCATTCCTCTTTTCCTGTTACCTGGCGGCTTCATCCTTAGCATCTATTTCACAAAATACTCTACATCCCTCCTCAGCACATGTACAAACCAACTTAATCCTGCCTTTCTGGCATGGTCTACTAACCTTCAAACCTGGCCTGACTCTCTAATATACTTATTCTTAAACCAGTCCACCCTCGTCACACCCAGTGCAAATATTAACATAAATTGATTAAGGGTAGAACTACAACAGGTCCTGAAAACTCTCACCCTATAAGCCAGACCAATGTTATCTGGAAGGCTATGGAGCACAGCATTATGGAACTCATTAACAGTGACATTATGAACCTGCAAACACTGCACCATACCCACTTAGGTTCTCTAAAGGCCAGATCATGGCTCCTACACCTAGTAGACTTCAAGCCAGTCAACAAGGCTAAAGTTGAGGGAGGGGAGGTAAACACAGCCAAGCTATAGCTCACCAGCAAATCATACCCATCCAAGATACTGGTATTAGACATAACCTCAACAGACTGACCATAAACGATTGTTAGATGATGGCTTGACAACTGATGCACAGATGTAGGACACACAGCAACATTTGCAGCCTCCATGTACTATTCTATGCCAGTAACAAGTGGTATTCACCTGTAAGGTACAAGCAAACACAGTAGGGATATGTGTGCCCATGTTTGATGAAAATGCATACTGTGGGCTATACTTTATTCTCCAGATGACACACACATCCTCCAAAAGGGTATCATACAGATAGATACCTGGTGGCAAACTCATGCTGTAAAGCTATAAGCCTAAGAAAGCATAGTTATCCACTTTTAGAAAACAAAGTATCCCCAGAGTACCACATAGGTAGTAGCTTCCAAAATGTGGAACAGGTACAAATGTATACATAGAGCTATGTGGTAAGTCATCTCTCCTTTGATAATCACATTACCAAAGGGTTTTGGAAATCCCTCTGTGGAGCACATAAGCAATAAAGGGTTTGCATGCAGATCCACAGAGGTTGTCGCACACTATAATGATTAGTCATCTTTGCCAGACGTTGCTTGCTTTGGAATAGGTTTCAAATATACCTCAAGCATAAACCCTCACTCACACTCTTCAATAGAAACCGTGATGAGTGAATGTGAAATGGAAGCCATAGCCCAGGGATCATTGCAGTGGCTAAGCTTGTCACAAGCATACAGAAGTGACCTAAGGTCTGGAAAGCACCAGCACACTCTGGCAAAGATAACACATGCGTTCATGGAAAAAGCAGAGTACCCACCTATGAAATACTTGAGGTCACATGTATGTATATGGATTTGCCCCACAGCTACCTTACATGTGTAATGCACATGCATTTGTCATTGTGATATGTCATACACTAGAAAAATCAAAACCCGCGCCACATTGGCCAACGGTGTCACACACTTGGAGCACAGACACACAGTCAGCAAGTGTGAAATTCAAACCCTTTCCTAAATACATTATGATACTACAGCAATATGTATTTACACGCCATGCTATACACATTACTAGGATTTCACCTTTCCACAAGTATATTTGTAGTATGGTGACATCATTGGACTTGACAAAGATGAGTATACAACTTTTAAGGTGTTTGAGTAGTCTCCAAAAAGGTTGCTTTTCCCCCAGCAAACACACAGTTGGCAAGTGCAGGATTCAAACCCCTACCTAACTACATTATAATACTACAGATGTATGCATTTACACAACATGCTAAACACATTACTGGAATTTTATCTTTCCACAGGTATGTTTGTAGGATGGTGACATCATCGGACTTGACAAAGATGAGTATACCACTTTTAAGGTGTTTGAGTAGTTTCCAAAAAGGTTGCTCCTCCCCAGGGAGACATACACACACACACACACACACACACACACACACACACACACACACACACACACACACACACACACGCACACACACAGTTGGCAAGTGTGGTGTTCTTAATCCAAACTAAGTACGCCTTTACACTTCAGCACGCAATATGGAGTTACAGGGTACAATACAGACATTACTTGCTGACAGTTTGCACAAAGGTTTTTTTTCACATTTCCTAACCTCAGCAGGCTTATCATACTAGGAGTATTGTGAGTGTATTGTATGCATAGGCCATGACCATATCATATGTGGGTTGATGCACCACATGCTGGCACACACTGGGTCAAACCTTGAGTAGCATCTTACCTTCACCTACATGATACTGCAATATAACAGAAAGATGATAAACTTCAACAATTGGCTGAGCTTCTGGTGTCATTCAAAGGGGATCCAGTCTCTGTCTGCCTGTGATGACATGATATACAAGCCTTGTTCCTTCACTACAGATGGTTTGCACTTGTTGCCCCTATGCTTCTGAATACTGGCCAAGGCTCGTGCTGTCCCCGTATTACCTTTATTAGACAAGGCTCAAAGGTTCATAGGATCATAAGTAGGTACTAGTCTATCGGCCCTGGGGCCTATACAAGGCCAGCCAAAAAGGTACCCTGGCTTTTGCCACCCAAGAAATTTATTTTCCTGTGCCACTGTCGTGCAGAGACACAGAAGTGATCCCCAGGGTGAATTTCCTATTTCCCATCCAATAATCAAGATTTTCCTTGAAGAGTGCTAATGAAGAGCTTTGTTTGGTATAGACAGGTAGTTTATTCTGGAGTATGTGAAATCTGTGAGACAGGAATCTATCCCTCCGGTATGTTCCGTTTATTGTGGTGACAAGGTTTAGGTCCCTAGAGCATGTAGGTTCATAAGGTTCATAGGTAGGTACTAGGCTATCTGCCCAAGAGCATTTATAAGCCTAGCCAGAATGTGTTGGATTTCGCCTCCCTTCTAAATTAGTTTCCTGGGCCTCTGTCTAGCAGGGCCACTGAAGTGATCCCAGGGGTACATTTACAATTCCCCATCCACTCATCAAGAGTCCTCTTGAAGAGAGTCAGCAAGGGGCTCTGCCTAACATCAACTGGGATTCTATTCCAGAGTGAGGGAAGTCTCTGGGAAAGGAATCTATCCCTCCAGCACTTCCTGTTTATTGCTTTGCTGAGGTTTAATTCACTGCAGTGTGTGGTTCTAAGAGATTTGTTTTTCTTGAGGTGGAGCATGTCCATTAATTCCTGGTTGGACATGGCCATATACATCAGGCATAGATCACCTCTGAGCAGGCAGTAAGCAACAGATTAGAGCTGGAGTTTCTTTAGTCGAGCTGCAAAGGGCATCTCTTTGAGGCCCATGATCCTCTTGGTGAAGTACTTCTGTGGCCTTAGCAGCTGTTGCATGTGCCAATTAAGGTACATACTCTATTATGGGCCTAATGAGTGATGAGTAGAGGGGCACAATGACCTCTCTTGATCTAGAGGAGAACCCTTTCTTGATTAGGTGGGCTACATAGAAGGAATATCTAACCACTTTGCCAATGTGATTACCAAAGTAGAGGTTACTATCTACCTGGGTCCCCAGGTCCCTAATTACATTTTCCGTACCTAGTGGATTACTACCTTTGTGGAAATTCCTGGGCACTTTGTTTTTTCCAAAGGGGATGACTATTAATTTTTTGACATTCAGCTTGAGGCCATGGTTTTGACATCAGGTATCTGTCTCTGTAAGACCCTTCTGGAGGATGTCTGTGTCAGCCACAGAGTTAATTATGGCCCCCAGTTTACAGTCATCTGGGAACTTGGTCAGCCATAGTCCTCCCATGCTTGCCTGTACCTCAGAGAAGTATATACTGAACAGGAGGGGTCCCAGGACGGAGACCTGTGGGATGCCACTTGTGACTTGTTTAGAGTCGACATGGCACCTGCAACTCTGACCATGTGTGTTCTATCCGTGAGCCAGTTGGCCACCCATATCATGACATAGGGGTTAATGTTCAAGCTGGTAAGCTTGTCTATGATGCCAGAGTGGGGAATGGTGTCAAAGGCCTTAGTGAGGTGAAGGTAGGCTGTGTGGACTACCTTCCCTTCGTCTATGGCCTTGGTAACTGTTTCAAAGAAGTCAACTAGGTTTAGGAGGCAGGATCTGCCTTTAACAAAGCCAAATTGGGTAGGGTCCAGTATCTGGAGGTTCCCAATGTCTCTGTTTATGAGTTCCATGATAATTCACTCCATAGTTTTGCAGACAAGGCTGGTCAGGCTTATAGGGCGATAGTTCCCAGGTTCTGTTTTGGCACCACCTTTGTGGAGCAGGATGACTGTTGCTGTGCGCCATTCTTTGGGTACATAGCCTGTGGTAAGGTTGAGTCTGAACAGTGACTGTAGGTGATGGTTTAGTTCCTTTTGGAGCTCGTGTAAGACGCAGCCTGGGACACCATCCAGTCCCATTGATGCTGTGTTCTTAGCTTTGGAGAGGGCTGTTTTTACCTGCATGTCAATGAAGTCTTGGGCTTTGCATTCTTCTGGGATGGACATGGGCCCTTTTTGGGGTAAGGGGGGGGGGGTTGAAGTTTGCACTTAACTTGTCCACCAGGATGTTGGCAATGTCAGTTGGTTCAGTGTATTTTTTGCCATTTTGCAGTAGCTGAAAGCATATCTGAGAGTTGCCACCTAAATGTTTGATATAGCTAAAGAAGGCTTTATGGTTATCTTTAGATTCCTTGGCAATTTTTCTTTAGAAACTGGACTTGGACTATTTTATGAGCGATCATAGTTTCTTGCTAATAATGATCACTGATGCCTTTCCATTTTGGAATTTTGCTCTATCATGTGTTAGTTTCCTTCTTCTGTTGTATAGCTTATTTATGGGCAAGGACCACCAGATTGCTTTGTTCTTTTTGGAGGAGTGAGTCTTGGTTTTAATTGGGATGGCTTGAGCCATGCATCCCTGTAGATGCTCATAGAATGCACTTGTAAAGGATTCTGCAGATTGGATAGCATTATCTTGTAGCAAGGGGGCTTTGAAAATTTCCACTTTGGTCTTGAGAAGTGTGAAGTTTGCTTTTGAAAAATTTTTCACAGTGGTTTTGTTGACTGGAGGAGGGGTCGGGATGTGGATGTCCAGTGTGATTACTTCATGATCTGATATTACCAGCGAGGGGTTTACCTCTGGTGTGGAACACTGATCCCCCATGTTGGTGACGATAAGGTCCAGTATGTTGTCACCTCTAGTGGGCATGCTGACCAACTGTTCCAGGCTGTTTGAGTTTATAAACTCCAGGAAGCATTGGGCAAAGGACTTTGTTCTTGAGTAATTCTCCCAGTCAATGTTTGGGTAGTTGAAATTTCCTCATATCATGGTGTTTGGTAGGACCTTTATATTTCCCAGTGTTCTCAAGAATAATGAGTGAGGATCCTGAGACAGGGTATGTGATCTGTAGTAGGCTAAAATCTGATAAGCAGCTTTGCCCAATGTTAGTTGCACTTGCATGGTCTCCAAGGCCTCGTGCTGTGCCACTAACCTGGAGGTGTGGGTATCATTTATGAAAATGGATACACCCCCTCCTTTTGTATTTCACTCTGGGTTTTGGGGCCTACGCTTGGAGGGATAGGGATTTCTTTAAGTGGAGCATGTCCAACAGCTCTGTGTTTGACGTAGCTTTGTATGTTAGGCAGAGATCACCTCTGAGTAGGTGATATGTGACAGAGTAAAGCTGTAGTGTTTTGAGATGGTCTGTGTATAGCATGTATTTGAGGCTGCTAGCCCTCTTTGTGAGGTATTTCTGCAGGCTTTCCAGTTGTTGTAGATGTCTTGTGAGATACATAGCAAAAGGGGCATTGTACTCTATAATGGATGTAATGAGTGATGAGTAGAGGGGAACAATGACCTCTTTTATTCTGCATGAGACACCTTTTGTGATGTGGTGTGCCATGTAGAAGGATTTCCTGACTACTGCGGCAATCTGATTATCAAAGGATAGTCTACTGTCCACCTGTGTCCCAAGGTCTCTTATCACACTTTCGGTGGTAAATATACTACCACCTATGTTGTAGTTCATGGGTACAGTGTTTTTACCAAAGGGAATGACAATGCACTTTTTAGCATTGAGCTTGAACCCATGGCTTTGACACCAGGCATCTGTCTCAGTGAGGCCCTTTTGTAGGATGTCCACATCGTTACTAGTCTCGATTATGGCTCCTAGTTTGCAGTCATCTGGGAACTTCATTATACAGAGACCTTCCATGTTAACCTGTACTTCAGGGAAGTAGATACCAAACAGGACAGGACCCAGGACGGAACCCTGTGGTACTCCACTTGTCACTGGTCCAAAGTCGGACTTGGAGTCTGCTACTTTCACAGTGTGGATTGTGTCAGTGAGCCAGTTGGCAACCCATCTTGTGACATAGGGATTTATGCCTAGTTTAGTGGGTTTATCCATAATTCCAGAGTGGGGGATGGTGTCGAAAGCCGTGGCAAGATCTAGATAGGCTGTGTAAACCACCTTTCCTTTGTCTACGACTTTGGTGACTGCTTCAAAGAAGTCTATCAGGTTTAGGAGACATGATCTGCCTTTTACAAACTCAAAATGGTCGTGGTCCAGAGTTTGGAGATTACCAATGTCTTTGTTTATAAGTTCCTTGATGATATGTTCCATGGCTTGCAGACCAGACTCATCAGGCTAATGGGGCACTAGTTCCTGGGGTCTGTGGTGACTCCCCCCTTGTGTAGTGGGATAGCTGTCGCTGTGTGCCATTCAGCAGGCACAAAGCCTGAGGTGAGGCTATGACTGAACATGGCACGTAGGTGTGGTGCCAGTTTGTTCTGTAGTTCATGTAGAACGCAGCCTGGGATGTAGTCTGGTCCCATGGATTCTGTGTTCCTGACATTGGAGAGTGGTTTTTACCTGTGCAGCCATGATGACAGCAACTTTGCATTCTTCTGGTATAGAAATGTGCTCTTTCATGGGTGAGAGGGGGGTAAAGTTAGCACTGATCCCATCTGCCAGGCTGTTGGCAATATCAGTTGGGTCTGTATATTTAGTGCCATTCTGCTGTAACTCAGAACAGATCTGAGTGTTGCCATAGAGATTCTTGACATAGCTATAGATTGCTTTGCGGTTGTCTTTAGAATCAGTGTCAACTTTGTTTTCGTAACTAGCTTTGGAGGATTTTATCAGGGATTGCAGCTTCTTCCTGAGGCTGACCAGGGAGCTCCTCCACTCATGGGATTTTACCCTCTTTTGCAATAGTTTCTTTCTTCTGTTGTGCACTTTGTTTATGGCAGGGGACCACCAGATTGGCTTCTTTTTCTTGGAGGATAGCGTCTTGGTTCTGTTTGGGATAGCACGATGCATGCACTCATGTAAGTGCTTATAAAGTGCAATTGTGAAAGATTCAGTAGTCATAACTGTATTGTCCATCTGCATGGGTATCCTGAAGTTCAGCACTTCTGTCTTAAGAAGCATGAAGTTGGCTTTGGAGACATTTTGTAACATGGTTTCCTTAATGGGGGCTGAGTCCAGAATGTGGATGTGTAGGGTAATTAGCTTATGGTCAGATGGGACCAATGAGGCATTGACTTCAGGTGTGGAACACCGGTCACTCAGGAGAAACCAAACCCCATAACCAACACAAATAACCACAAAGTTAGCTAAATGCTACTCATTGCCAGAAGTCTCAGCCTCCAGATGTACACACTGGAGGCACATCTCAGTATGGAGAATATTGATATATGTGCAGTAACAGAAACCTAGATCAAGGCTCCAGAGAGCACACCGGCATTACCAGGATACTACTCATTCCATACCTTCCAGCATCAGGACCTGGATCATAGCACATAGGGTGGGGATGTATCCATATTCATCAAGGATACCTACACCTCTCTCTACATGCTCTGTACAGGATATGTTCCCACAGAATGTTGCACAGCAACATTATTCAAACTCCACAGGGGTGGGGCCACAAAAACCCCTTGCCATTCATGCTCTATGAGCCTGATGAGTCTGATCTTTAAGGCAATGGAGCCAATCATAATGGAAGTCAACAATAAAGAGATTGTGAACCTTCACACAGTTAAGCACACCCAGTTTGGCTTCATCATATGCAGATCACACCTCCTGAACTAGGTGGATTTCTTTGAGACCATTACCCAGGCTACAGATGATGGAAATGAGCTCAACACAACCTACCTATACCTCACTACACTACTTTGACTCCATTCCCCAGTCAGGTATCATAGATGAACTCACCAACCTGGGCATGAATCCATACATCACAAGATGGATTGCAAACTGGCTCACAGATAGATTCCACAAATTAAGAGTTGCTGGCTACATGTCAGACTCTACACCGGTAACAACCGGTGGTCCCCATTGTTCAGTCCTGGGGTCACTCCCGTTTGGTATACACTTGTCAAATGTACATGCCAACACAACAGGGTTGTGGTTGACTAAGTTTGCTGGGAACTGTAAAGTGTTTGCCATAATAGATTCCCCGGATGACACAAATATTCTCCAGAAGGGACTCTATGAGATAGATGTGTGCTGTCAGAATCATGGCCTCAAGCTGAATTTGGAGGAATGCATAGTGATCCCCTTTGGTGAAAACAAAGTACACACAAGCTACCACATAGGTGTTACCCCCTTAAAACTGACAAGGTAATAAGGGATCTGGGGACACAAGTAGGTAGTCATCTTTCCTTTGACAACCATGTTGCCAAAGTGATTGGGAAATCCTATGTGGCCCACCTAATCAACAAAGGGTTTGCATCAGGATCCAAAGAGGTAGTGGTGGCTATCTACTCTTAAGTCATCAGACCCATCATTGAGTACAATGCACCATTTTGGATGTACTTGACTACACATATCCAGCAGCTGTAAAGACCACAGAGGAACCTCACCAAGAGGATTACTGGCCTCAAACAGTTGTGTTATGCAACGCAACTGGTAAAACTAAATCTGTTCTTTGTTGCATACCGCCTACTCAGAGGCACACTCTGGCTAACATACAGAGCCATGTCCAGCACATAACTGCTGAGCATGCTCCATATACAGATAACAAAATTGAGTTGCCCTACACACTCCAGGGATATGAACCTCATCACAACAATGAATATAACATGCTGGTGGGATAGAGTACCATCCCAGACACTTGCCTTACTGTGGAACAGAGTCCCAATGTGCATCAGACAGAGCCCCTCGCTGAGACTCTTTAATAGGAACCTTGATGAGTGGATGGGAAACAGACAATTCACATCAGCCATCACTTCAGCAGTCCCACTAGAAAGGGGCTTAGGGTACTAACTATTAGAACGAGGGCTTGGGAGACTACCCAATGGGGTGGTGAAAGATGGACAACTTGCCTAAACTAACATATGCCTTATTGAAGATAGGTTCATAGGTTTGTAGTAGACTATGTGACAGGTACATGTCTACAGATAGTAGATGTGTACTTCATTGTACCGTCATGTTGTACAGCAGGCACATTGACCACATACACTGTAATGCTTACAGATACTGGTGGCTGTTATGTACACTGGGTGATAAGTGCACCTCATGTCTTTTGTGCCATTGGGATATGTGCTGGGTGGGACAGTCCTGGATGATTCCCTGTCATGGTCACCCTCTTACACACATCTCTTCCCATACATCTTTGGCTTATTATACTGTGTTCCCCTACATATATATATATATATATATATAGTTCCCTATCAGAAGCCTGAAACACTATAAGCCTGAAAATCAAAATCCTGAAACCAAAAGCCTGAAAATTCAAAATCCCGAAAACCCAAAATCCTTTGCTATTGTTAGCCTTGTGGTGTTAGGTCATGCGTAGGGTTCAGGTAAGTGTGCGGTTGGTTTTATGTTAGGGTTAGGGGCAGTTTAAGTGAGTTAGGGTTAGGGCGCAGGTTAGGCATGTATGCAATAGTGACAAATATTGGGGTTAGGGGCGTTTTAAGTGAGTTAGGGTTAGGGCGCGGGTCAGGTGAGTGTGCGATAGTGACGGACCTTAGGGTTAGGGTTAGGGTCAGGGTCAGTTGATAGATATTAGTGTCTTTATAGTGACATATTAGCATTATTTGTGTTTTCAGGATTTTGAGTTTCAGGATTTTGGGTTTTCGGGATTTTGAATTTTCAGGCTTTTAGTTTCAGGATTTTGATTTTCAGGCTTATAGTGTTTCAGGCTTCTGATAGGGAACTATATATATATATATATATATATATATATATATATATATATATATGTAAATATATATAGATATATAGGTAGGTAGGTAATAGGCTATCTGCCTGGAGGAATATATCAGTATGGCCAGAGTATGCAGCTATCACCACCCATGGAGGTAGTTCCCTAGGCCTCTGTGTAGTAGAGCTGATGAAGTGATCCATGGTGTGACAGTTCAGTTTTACATACACTCATCAAGGCTCCTCTGGAAGAGTGCCAGTGTGGGGCTCAGCTTAATGTAGGTTGGGAGGGAGCCTGTTCCAAAGAAAGGGAAGTCTGCGAGTTATTAATGTAGCCCTCCAACACGTTCTATTTATTGTTGTAATGATGATATCCCTAGAGCATGTAGTACAGTGAGCTTGGGGTTACTTCAGATAGCACATGTACATCCGTTCTGCATTGGACATGGACCTGTCTGTTGGGCAGAGATCACCTGAGTAGACAGTATGCAACAGAGTACAGATTGAGTTAAATTCAGTCTTGTTGCATGGGGCAACTGTTTGAGGCCAGTAATGCTCTTGTTGAGGTACGTCAGTGGTCTTTCCAGCTCCTGAAGGTGCCTAGTCAGATTCATCGCAAGTGTGTTGTGGTACTTTATGATGGGTCTGATAACTGATGAGTAGAGGGAACCTCCTTTGACCTACATGCAAAGACCTTGGCAGTTTGTGGGAACATATAGCATGATTTTCTAACCACTTTGTGAATGTGTTTCTGGAAGTAGTGATGACTATCCACATGTGCCCATAGATCCCTTATTATTACCTCCATATTTAGGGTGTTGGCACCTATGTGGTATTTGTATGACTGTAGCTCAAGCCCATATGTTTGACACCACATCTGTCTGACTGAGACCCTTTTTAACAATGTCTCTGTTGTCCCAAACATCGATTATGACAACTTTTTTGCAGTCATCCACAAACCTTGCTAAACATAACCCTCATGTTTGACTGTATTTCTGAAAAGTATACACCAGACAGGGGGGGTCCCAGGACTGAGTCATGGGGGACAGCAGTTGTTATCAGCTTGAACAGGAGACCACAATTCTAACCTTGTGGGATCTATTTGTGCCCCAGTTGGAACTCCATCAAATGACATATGCGTTTATGCACAGGTTGTTCATTTTGTTGATACGACATGTGTGTGGGATGTTGGAAAAGGGCTTTTCAAGGTCTATGTAGGCCATGTGTAGCTCATTTCATTGATGCATGTCCTGGGTGACTGCCTTGAAAACTGTCTAGCAGGTTTAGGAACCATGATCTACCCCTGACCAAACTAAAATGGGTAGGGTTGGGTGTTTGTAGGCTCTCAATAGCTCTATTTATAAGTTCCATAATGATGGACTCCATGGCCTTGCACATCAGGTTTATTACGCTTATAAGACAATAGTTCCCATGGTCTGTTGTGCACCAGCACTCATGGAGTGTACCAAATGTTGCTGTAACCCATTCAACAGTTTCATATCCTATACAGACGGTGAGTCTCAACAGACTGTTCAGGTGCAGGTTCTGTTTGTTTTGGAGGTCACATATGACACAGCCAGAGAAACCATGTTATCCCATACACGCCATGTTTTTAGGTTTGGAAAGAGCTGTTTAACCATTGTATATGTGATTTCTGGGTTTTCACAATCTCCAGGTATGATAATGGGCCCTTTTGTCAGTGAGAAGGAGGTAAATATGCATGAACCTGTCTGACAAGATGTTGGCAATGTCAGTCATGTACATGTATTCATTTACAGTTTGCACTGACTCAGAACATATATGAGTTTACAGCGATATTTATGATATAGTGAAAGAAAGCTTCATGGTTCTCTATAGACTCTTTGACCATGGCTTGGATAATATTAGGAGTGCTCATTGTTTCTTGATGATACTGATCGGAAAATTATTGATCTTCTTTGGTTTTTCACTTTCTTTGAACAACTTAAGTACTTGGAGTACATAGTTTGATTATGACAGGTGTCCAATATATTATATGGGTCTGTTTTCATATCAGTGTGTGCAGAAGGCAGGATTGGTGAATAGTGACAAGTGTCTGGAGTAAGAACTGCAACTGCCAGATATGTGTGGCCCACTGCTATACTCAGACGGTTCCACTTCATATCATCGAATTATCATTTCATTGAATTGCAAATCGAGACAAAATGTTGAAAACCATTTCATCGAACTCATTGTCGAATCTCAAATCATTGAAAACTATGAAGCAACTACAAATAACATTCCACAATGTTTTTACTATGTTTATGCACGGGGGCAAGCCCCCCTGCACCCCCCAAGTGGGGAGCTTCGCCCCCCACATCCCCCACTGTAGTGCAACCTTGGAGTTGGTATATTTAATTACAGGGGTGGGGGGGTGCAGGGGGGCTTGCCTGCATACACATAGTACAAAGTGTCTGGGATGTTATTTGTAGTTGCTTCATAGTTTTCAATGATTTGAGATTCGATGAAATGAGTTTTCGATGAAATGGGTTTTCGACGATTTGGTCTCGGTTTGCAATTCAATGAAATGATAATTCGATGATATGAAGTGGAACCACTCAGACATGGCCTAAGTGTGTGAGCATGCCCAGTATGAGCATATATACTATATGTGTGTGAAAATCAAGTTGTTTTTTACTTCAGACCTCATCTTTGTGTTGTACATCGACAGGAAGCACAGTGTGCCTGCAGGGCTCCCATGAGTCTTTCTACATACAGTGGGGACAGCTATTATTTGTACATTTCTACCTGGGGGGGCACACTTGATTGTTACTGTGGGTGTACATGGCTTAGTGGTTCAGTACTGTGACTATAGTGCATAGTTTCCTGGGTTCGAGCCCTATCACTGCTTTTTATTTTCCTGCTGGGCAGACCAGCCTGCTTAAGGAACAGTAAAGCAGGTGAGCGTGTTTACCCAACTTTGCTCAACTTTGCCCATCTTTGCCCAACATTACTCAATGTTGCCCAACGTTACGCTGGTTAGCGAGGTGCGCAGCTACACACAACTGAATTTAAATATACTCAATACTGATAAAATGTGCTTAGCAGTGCTTTATATTGCTTATAATAGGGCACTCATGCCTCAGGTGGTGCTTCACAGCTGCCTATGTCAGATGCACATAGTACACTCCCTATACATGTTTGAAAACAGGTAGTGTCAAGTTAGGCATCCCTTTTACTATATGTGTGAGTCAGAGAGAGGTGTCATTTCCAGGGTTCCTACTGAGTCAGTGTATGTGCTATGCGTTGCCTCTTTGCCAAGGCCAGGGCATACTGGGCACACCTCCTTCTGCCTACTGGGGCAGGCTCAGGTTGTTCCTCCTCTGAGTCATGCTATGCCTGTGCAGGCCTTGGCAATGGTGGGGGGCTGTTTGGCCCTGCCCCATGCTGTTACTGCTGCAGCTGTTTTCGCAAGATCATATTGTGTAACATGGCACATACCATGACAATCTGGGTACATGTTGTTGGTGAGTACTGCAAGGCTCCACCAGATGTGTCCAGGCACTGGAACTGTGACTTGAGCATCCCAAACACATGCTCAATAGTGTTTCTTGTTTGTGCGTGTGCCTCATTATGTATTTCTTTTTGTGTGTGTGTGTGTGCATTTCTGATGGGTGTCATCAGCCACAGCTCCAGTGCCTATCCAGCACCCCCCACTAGGTGACCATCAGGGATGTCCCCATTGGCAAATCTCTGGTACAGCTGCATCAGATGCGTGATGTGGGAATCGTGATAGCTTCCAGGGCAGCCTGCACACACTTTCATTATTATGCCCTGGGCATTGCACATGACCTGGCAGTTGATGGAGGGGAAGCCCTTGCAGGTAAAGTAGACCCTACCTCACTCACCGGGTGGTGCTTTGATGTGTATGTGCATGCAGTCTATTGCACTCAGTACCTCAGGGTATTCTGCTATTTGGTGGAAGAGACGCATATTGCTGGCCAATGCCTCACGGGAATTGGGGAAATATACATGCTCACCAACATGTGCTGACATGACATCCAGGAACTGGTGCGGTACCCTGGATGCTGATGCCTGTGAAATCCACATCATATCACCAGTTGGACTCTGGAAGGTACCTGTAGCTAATATTCTTAGGCTAACACATACCTTGGTATCCACTGGGATGGGTTCCCCTCTGTTGGTTCTGTGTGGGAGTCGTGGCCGGCACAGCTCAACAATTTGCTGCAGGAGGTCTCTGTCCACCCTATACCGCTCCACTATCTCCAGCTCATGTAGCCCCTGGTAGGTTACCCCGTGTCTGTACACTCCTCTCCGTCTCCTCACTGTGGGTTGCTCAGCAGCATTCACAACATCATTCCCCTCAGCACCTTGCACATGTTGGTTTATGATAGCAAGAGCAGCCCCAAACATTTTGTCTGACTTAAGCTTTTTAAGTTTTCACTCTTTGTATACTGCACTGTTGCAGAGTTTTTGGGAAAAAAACAGGGGAGACTGCTGTTTGCAGAGTTTAAAGTGCTGGGCTGGGCTAGTCTGCTGCCTATGTAATTGGCTGATTCTGATATATTTCACCTGGCAGCTCTGCTAGTTTTCCTTGGTTAACTTCCTACTACTTCTTTTCCTTCCTTTTCCCTTTCTGTTTCCACCCAGGGCAGCCCGCACAAATGAGCGCACACTTGCGCAAATGTGCACACACTCTGTGTGCACATTTGCAAGATATTTCAGATATAATCATGGCGTACACCTTTGGTTTCTGGTTTTCAAAAAGGACAACTGTAGACACGCCTCTTGTAATCCTGAGCAACTCAGGGCAAACACAAGACACTGTGCTCGAATAAGCATACAGCCTTTCTGACACACCCCCTCATGATGTCACCTATCTTCTACTCTACTTCTCACCTACTCCTACACTTACACTCTTGGGACATGGCTCACATGCTGGGGAAAAATGGTATTCACTATCCTTATCCTTATTTGCATAGGATTGCCTACTAATGCTTGGTTACATCACTCACACTGAGCTTCACCCCCCCCCCTTAGCCATCAGAACTCAGTGGCCATGTTGTCTTCAGCCTGCCATTTACCTGCATGGCAGGATAAGCTTTTTAGTGAAAATGCCTATTCTTGGCTATTTTTTAATTATTTTCTTGTTTTTTTATGCGCCACACGTTTGTGCAGTGCTACGCTTTGCTTAAACATCAGAGATCAGGGAAATATAGATTTTAATAATTTTAAACATTTAAAAATGCCAATGGCCTTATATTTGGCCATTGGCATGCTTCCTCAACTGGATACATCCTTTATTTGGAGCTGTCATAGCTCCGATTTGCTATTTGCAGAATGGTACTCCGTTACCAACAGAGTACATTTCTACAGATAACACTACTCTTCCACGGACAAGTTAGTGTTTCCAGGATTGCACATTTAGCTCATTTGTTTAGCTTTCAGCAGCAAATGAGGTAATTTGCATACCATGACACTAGCTTTAGAAGCTCTCATGCACGCCCCTGCCAGCTGTTGCTGGATTGCTCTGCAGACATATTGGCTGTCTGATGTCTTACTCTACTCTACAACTTCGTGCAAGCCTTAGTAAATCCGGCCCTTAGAATAATAAATTTCAAATCTCTTGAGTAACACACTCCAGTCTGTTATTATTTACTGACACATTGCCAGATTTGAACAGTTGTGCATTAACCTCTGACATGACACACAAAGACACATCATAGTTGTCAGAAAACAGAGTTGAAGGGATGTCTTCAGCAGTGTGTTGGAATGCATATGGTTTCCCTTAAAAGGGAGTACAAGAGTTGGGGATCCATCACCCTGTGTAAATGTTACCCCGCTGTATACAACAGATCTGTTGGATAAGCTGGTCCTGCCTATTACAGTTTTCTGACGCACTCCTACTAGGTACACATTGGATTTGAATACCTGTTTTCCCAAGTCCATAAATTCTTAAGTTGCACAGTAACCTCTTAAGCCACAGAAGACGTTTTATTACAAATGTCGCTCAGCATGTAGTTGCAGGGTGCACAACATGTGTTTGGGGAAATGAGCAAAGTGGTTTGTTAGACAGCATCAATGTGTAGATTACAAATTACAACATGCTCTATGAATAAGTCAAACATCCCATCAGGAATATATTAAACCATTGAATGTTACACTTATAGATGTAAAGTGTCACATAATCTTACCAATGTATGGTGCAGTAATAACAGTAGCCAGAGTAGTTTGAGGTGTTATGTCGATGGCTGTCAAGTGATATGCATTACTTCACATTAATTGTGGTGGTAAGGGATGGTATATATCTATATCTATACACACACACATACACACACATATATATATATGTATATATATATATATATATATATATATATATATATATATATATATATATATATATATATATATATATATATACAGAGAGGAGAGAGAGAGAGAGAGAGAGATAAATAGATCTAGATATATGTTTCATATTTGTATGTTCGCATGTGTGTATATATATATATATATATATATATATATATATATATATATATATATATATATACACACACACATATTTGTGTGTGTATTTTATATGTCTTTGTGTGTGTATTCAGGGGTGTTGTACAAAATGTTGGGTGATAGTGATAAATGTTACACAGTGGAATGACACACGTGCAGTCTTGGCAGTCTTGACTGTTAGTTTTCAGATAATTGTAGATAAGTTTTGTGCTTATGTGTGTCTCATTGACAGCTCTCAGTAATGTGTATGTAGTGTGGAAGTTAATTACAAGGCATGCATGGCACACACATACACTGTGCTTATTACTGACAGTATGCAAATAATGGAATGGGACACACTTGGAAGGGTGTGAGTGTCTCCCACGCTCAGTTATATACAACATTAATCAACTGAATTAAAATGGACTCCTCATGACAGGAATGCAGTGATCCAATAAAGCATACAATTCTCTGAAGCCATTTGTTTCTTTCACTTTGTATAAATCTCTTACTGAAGTGAATTACTGCCAGCTCATTTGAGTAACAAATGGTGAAGTATTAGTGCTTGTGTAATTATTTCTTTAACATAAGCACAGTAGCACAAGCAACACCGTATGAAATGAGTTGTAGGTGAAATCTAAATCTGATCAGTTTTTGCCATAGCATGGGAAGTACTACTTAATATTCCATAAGGATGGGTACCAGTGCTGCTTGTTTCCGAGTGGCCCACAACGTTTGGGCAATTAGATAGAGATTATTGTTTATGGCCCATTTCTGACCATGTGTATTATATGCCAATCCACTTTTACACAAGAATAAAGGTGTGAAATGGGTTGACAGGACAGTGGTGAAAATGGGGATCAAACAAAAGGTAGGACACTGGGGGAATAATTAAAAGATGTTGAGGACCATGGTGGGCAATCACCATAGCTGTCCCCTTCTTTACAAAATAAGTTTGCTTTTGTACTTCGTAAAGGATGTGTGACAATGACTTAATAATATTGTTTGACTGAGCAGACCGAATCAAGTGTTTCATACACACACATATGCAAAATGGAGAATTATGTGTAGGGCCAACCTTTTTTGTGGGACAGGTGACCTTTTTTATTTTGTTTTAAAACAGAGGAATGTTGGGGAAGGAATTTAGGAGTAAGAGGTGTAGGTATGTAGGGTTGGTTAGGTAGCAGGTACAGGTATAGAGGACAAACAAGACAGACAGGGATGGTGATGGACACACGAGTGTGGGAGACATCATGATCTGGGTTAGTTATGGGACTTTGAAGCTGTATCCCCATCTAGCATAAGAACAGTGGGAATCTAGTCCTCACTGTCAGAACTGTTACCATGGGCTCCTGTCTTAGGCAAATGGGACAGTGATGGATAGAGCAGCAATTTGACAATTCAGTCCAGGATCCTTTCCATAAGGCCGATGCAGGTTCTTAGGTTGCCTCTCCACAATTTTCTGCATTAGCCATGTCAGGTTTTTCCAGGTGACGTAATTGCTACCGTCTCTGACATTTCTCCTGATGAGTACCACTGTACCAACCTCTAGGGCAGAGCTACCTGACTCAGTTGGTGTGTATAGTGCAGAAGATGTGGAGGCAATGCTGGCAAGTTGTGACACAGAATTGCTGTGTGCCAGTGCTGCCTATGGTGGTGCCACTGCATTCCAAGACTCAGTGGTTGGACTAGCTCCCCATGCTGCTTGTTGTGATGCAGCATGGATGATTGTACAAATGTAATGAAAGTAAGTAAAAAAAAAATAAAGATGATAACAAGCAAGAGTGTGGGGAAGAGACAAAAGAGAAATAAATCATTATTGTCTTTTACATCCAGATATGACTTTGTGAGGCCATAAACATCTGTTACATTAAAGGTATAATATTTCTGGTTCTCACAGTTATAAATACTGTACAAACAGTGAGAATATTTGAAAGCTGGTTTATGCTCAACAATGTTATATGTGAACAAAGCACATGCTATTCTACATTATTGGTTACTTATACTAAATATTGATTAATACAGAGAAATTTAATTTGTTTGGGTTTGAGACCACAGTTATCTAAGCTTACCTTGCCACTGACTACTACAATGTTGCATGACCTAATTTTACCGGTCTGCCAAATCTGCAAATGTACGCATAATCATGTAGTTGTCTGACAAACAGTTATGGACTGATGTCCAGATAATTAAAACATTTTTTTAAAATATCAGTGTGATTGTGTAATGGAAATCTCTCCTACCTAAAACTATACTTCATCAGTGCCTGGCTGAGCCATCACAGTCTCGTATGATGTCTCCCAGTTTCCTCAGTCTCTGCAGAAACTACAGATAACAGAAAAAAAAAATAAAATAAAACAAGGAACACTTGTTTTTGTGGCTAGGTACTAGTATGGGCTGAGATACTTACCCAACTGAGGTGGCTCATGGGACTTATAATATTCTTCCCAACATCTAAGAAGGTCCTATTTACACCTTTGTAAGTCGCAATAAAGGAGAATACAGTGTTCACCTGTGTGGGAGATGCCAGTTACACAGGTAACAGCCTTGGCTTAGCTATTCCAAGGCATAACATTGTGCTGAGACCCAGTATAGTTACCCTGAAGAAGCCTTCAGCTGTATTCTTTCACAAGGAGAACTACACACATCTTAGACACCTCCTGACTCCACCTTTTTGCTCCGAATGGAGCAGTACCTTAACCATTGCCTGTCATGTCTTGTTTTCAAAGATCTCAGAAAAAATTAATGGGAATTGGTACCCAAATCAGACATCGCACGCACCAGCCTGTGCACAATGATGGACTACTTAGATAATTGCACTTGTGTGACAGGAGACACAGAGATAGGCTAGAATTAAGTGTATGTATTATTTCTTCAATGTCCAGTTTAGACAAGAAACCTGGCAGTAGGATTTGGTCATGTGTGCTGGTCACCAAATACACATGCTCCAGCGTGAATACAGCTCATGCTGGTTGATGTTGATTTCTTTGTTACATTTAGATAACATAGTCCCACCTCTTGGCATGCACTCAGGGATGGTTTATCATTCAAAATGTTAACAGTGTGACCATAAACATGAAACCACCTGCATGGTATTGTCTGTCTGTTTTTTCCTTATATACGTTTTGTTTCATTATTAGAGAAACCTTGGCATCACATTAAAAATAATAAAATGTGAGTAATAGCACCTTGATATCAAACTCATAACAAAAATGGAACATAAACTTCTGAAGCCTTTGTAGTAACTATCATCATCACAGGGCAACTGATACTCCAATTATATTATATGAGGACTACAAACATATACCTGACTGGAAATATTCCTATTTCTGACAGACCTGTAGCTCTTAACAGTGCAATTTGTTCCTTCAGTGGAGTAACAATTTGTGGAACAAATGTTTTTTAAGTGGAATTATATCTCACTGAATTGTTTTGATATCCTCAATTCTAACTGATGCATGCCAAAGCTGAGCGTATTTGTGATGTCAATGTCAAAGCCTTAGTACATATGTACTTATTTTTTTTTCCCCATAGGACCTGACAGTGCCCCATGTCAGCTGTCATGCAAGGTATAAAACAGATCACACTTGTGCATATGTGCAGTGTGTTATTGTTTTAGCTGACAACATTACTGTTTTATGGAACAGCAACACATATACAGGACAGGATGTTCTCCCTAGCATATTCCAGGATGATTTATACTTGATCATTACACAGACATGTCACTAAAGCAGTGTTCACATATGTTTTGAAAGCTGTGTTCCGCTGATGTTCATATTGAACTAAATTATTACTTTGCTAGTTTTTTTTCCTTATGGTATTGCATACCAATGCCATAAGTGCAGTATTTATTCCACAGCATGCATGCAGAAGGATGTTATTACTATAAATAGAGATGTGAGCAATGAAGGTGGGATATAGGTCATGTTATCAAGTTAAGAAGTCACCATACACAATTATATTGCAACATTAACTTTATACATTGCATGTGTAGGTTACATTAAAATAAATAAATAAATAAATAAATAAATAAGATTGCATATATTATACCACATAAAATTGAACTATTAATAATGTGGATCAAAACCCTTGCACCTACTGTGCTGTCATTCAGGGCATACTTAACTGACTTATAAAGCCATGCAGGCAGGTATGATAGAAATGTAATTTTCTGCAATTAGTGATTTCCAATTTACTAACTAAGGTACACCATTGCCAGTCTTGTTTTAATGATTAATGGCTAAGTCTTTGTGTGTGTGAAATTAAAAAGTTTTTGCCATAGTGTGGGGACTGTCATTCTCAACTTTGTGGGTTTATGAAAGCAAAATATTTTCAGTAAGGATTGCTACTTTAACACTTTCACAACATTTGAACCCTGATAGACAAGGGCTAGTAGCAGATGAAGCTTGAGGAGCCATTGGTGGAAATAGCTGCAGAGCAACACCATGGCAGGCAGAAGTTGGCAAAATACACTGTTTTATTGGCAAAAATGCAGTATCTGGTCTACGATTGCTGGCCATATTAGACACTGCAAAGACTAAAGCTAATGGAAGCAATGCTACATTCAGGCTAAGCTACATACTGCCTTGACTGGCCATGCTGTGCATCAGTCATCATTTACTAATATGATTAAGCTGTGAGTACAGAGCACAGTAGTTATATACACAGGTGGGGATGGACACAGTGATAGAAATCAGCAGTAGACACAGTGTTATTGGTGGATAAATAAAGATATGGAGGGGTGTTGCAGTTGTGTTTAGTGTAATATTCTATCATTGAGATGTTATGTCATCAATTTCCATATCTTTAACATCTATTTCCTTTCAGGATAAAATAAAACCCAGGTAGTAAAGTTTTAACTCTGGCAAGACACTTTGCTAGAATATAAAAAAGCAGCTTCACTTTCTACTTATTGCAGTTATCACTAAAGGAATAACATAAGTAAACCCTTCAAATCACTAAATAAAAGGTTTTGGTTTTGCTACCCATTAAAAGAAAATCTGCAGCAGTTTTTATATTTGTGTACATTTCTTATCATACTTCCCACTTACTGAGTTCCATTTTCAACAACTGATAGCAAAACTTTGTGTATATGGTCTGTTCCCATTTAGCATTCATCTGTGACTTTCACTTTGTACTGCTAATAATGTAATGATATTTTAAAGAATATGTAGTACAATTACACTCACAAAACATAATATTTTAATTAATACTGTGCTGGGTTACAGACCAGCATGGATGAAATATATTTATAAGCCACCTAAGAAAAAAAATCTCTTTAACTATCAAGAGATTAAATCCATTCTGCAAATCATGACAATCTAAGCTGAACAAAAAGAAAGATTGAAGATAGAGTTATAAAAAACAAATTAAATTCTGAATTTTTCTAACTTTATAGATTCCTTAATGAGTACCAGCAGCCCTGATAACACTCAACATCAGTTTATCAGTTTTAAGTGGGGCCTACATTATTCAGTAATACTCTGTCTTCTATATACAACTTAAATGACTAGGCACATCCATCCAAAGATTTAGTCAGGACAAAAGAATGTCTAGAATTGCCTTATCAAAAAGAAAATCACAGAGATTGTCAGTGGTTTGATTTTTGTCCTGATCTATTTCAGATTTCTTTCTATGTGATTTTTTTGTCTTCAAACCTTACTATTATTTTTATATAGAATAAACTCTTCTATTAAATACTGAGGTGATAGATGAAAAAGAGTTCAGAGGAATGACAAAACAAGTATATTACAAAATGTACCCGAAACTCTCCAAGTCAATTTTTTTTATCTGAAGAACCACAACTCCAGCCACAATTAATCAGCCCTGTTGCTAAGGTATTATAACTGTTAACTCTCTGTCTTCAAGTTCAGGATATGCTCCTTGGTACAACCTGATGCTGAAAAAAATCAATTAAACTGTTTCCATCTTCAGTTATAAAATGCAATTTCTTTTCATTTTGGGAAACATCATTGGTAGTTGTGTTCACATTAAGAATGACAGAAAAGTCAACAAAAGGAAAAAGTGTTGTTGGAAAATGTGCAAATAAGAAATGTTTACAAATTCCCATTGGCGTATGTATCAAACTACCAATGCAGAAATACAGGGGAAAAACATAACTGTGTGTCTAAACTGAAAAAAATAGGGAATGCTTGCACATGCCACTCAGAAAAGTACTGAAAGTGGATACAATAATAGTTGTAGCAGTAATATGCATGTTTTGAAGGACAGCAAATGAGACACAGAATACATCAAAATCATTAACAGTGCAACCCTCAGGCATATGCCACAGAAACTGAAATGTCATGTGAAACAAAAAAGAAATTATTATGCTGCATAAATTGTTAAAGATATGTAAACCATAGCAGGTGAAATGTTTCTACATGGAAGATGTCAAGAAACCTGCACTAAGATGGCAATCTTGCCAGAACATTCATGTTACGGCAATTCGTTACCAACTGCATATATGTCTATGTATGAATATGGACATGACTAAATGTATAATAGTAGGACCATTTATGGAGTTTAACTCCAAAGAAGAAGTAATTAAAGAGTCATGTGTACACTATTTCATTATTGTGTATGAACAACTGCTGCATATACTGTTTCTAAGTACTAAGTGATAGGGATGCTAAGCAGGTATACCTATGAAGGAATCACATTAAATGTGTATGAACTGCTACTGCCACACATACACAGTTAACACACTAATGAAAAAGTATACATCTGAGCGGTGTGTGTTAACATGTTAAAACATGACTACTGACTCGAGCACTGTACAACAAATCCTAACACCTGAATCATAACACTCAGCATACCTCACAGACAGTTGCAGTATGACATCAAGTTGCCAGTGAACTGTTTAAACTGCTGTATTTGGCATACAATTTCTTAGCCATGCCAGTGACACTGTTGTTGTCCTCCACACATTGTCCACAACCTCTACTATGCCACAGTCAGCAAACCCATGCAGCTAGAGGTAAATTCTCAGTGGTTTTTGCTACAAAATGAGAAACGACAATAACTACTCCTCATCACTGATTACAACTGCTTATTTGTGCTAACTGTCACACAATGGAAAATGCAATACATTTCCTTTGGAGTATGCCCAGATTTTTTAACATTAAACTGGGCATGCTCAGAAGAAAGTGTAGTAATTAGAAGAAGAAGATCACCCACCCATTCAAAAAACAATATCAGTATATCAGATATCACATGTGCTGAGTAAGCTATTCCAGCATGTTACCAATGTCCTTATTATTTTCATTTCTTATACACTCATACAATGTAGACAGTGTGGGATATGAACACATGACCACTTAATTCAGTGTGGCCATTAACAGTCAGTCGACATAAGGAGTTGCCATTGACACCACAAATAATTGATAACACTATTGCAAGAAGGAATACAGATGAAGCGATATCCTAAACATTGTGCATAAATGCATGTGTGTTACTTTAAAAAGGAGTGTATCCCTGGGAAATCAAAAAATAGATCCTGTTTTGAGCTTTATCTTCGAGATTTCTTTATCACATAATGCTGTGGTTAAATAAATAAATTCATTTTTAAGAAAGAGGAGAACTGGTTTTCCAATTTTTTGTTACAACTTTCCTTGCAACTGCAAGAATTGGCCATTGTATATGTTCTACAGTTTTGGTTATAATCTCCAGTATTGGTACATTAAATAGAATGAGAGAATTAGGAATTATACAATTATCATTCCATAAGGCATTGCAGAAATTTCTGAATTCACTCCAAAATAAAGATAACACTGTGCATGCAACAATCATATGATGCCAACCAGCCTCTATTGTTTTGCATTTCCAGTATTTCATATCAATCTTTTTAACTTTGTTATGGACTCTGTATATAGTTTCTTTTCCAGTTAAGGTTGTAAATAAGTTATTGTTGTTATTGTTCTTATTAAAAATAAAAGTCATTTTTGAAAAAAAATACATCCTGTGACACTGTTAACACTATGTAGCATTTCACACATCAAGATCTGTTGAATAAATTATTACTGCCTGTTACTTTTTGATTCAGAACAATTTAATACCTGTTACACACTACTGGATTGACACATCTGCAATCTATGTTGTCATTCTCTGGAATTGTGCAGTAACTGATGATGCCAAAGAAAAAACATAGGACAGATGTTAGACAGCACTCGCATGAAGGGTTACTTGAGTAGTGTGTTGGAATGTCAAAATGTACGAAAACACCTGAGGGTTTAAAACCCTCTCTCTGAAAAAATGTAATACCCGTATAGAAATGTACACAATGATATCAGCTTATTAAGCCATTCCTGCATTTTAACATTTTTTTTATTTTATACAATCACAAGATGGAACAGAATGCTAGCTTTGAAAACCTGTCTTTGTAAGTCATACAGTTTCTACACCTGTAGACAAACAGATGATGCCACAGAATTAATTATCACACAGTTGTCAAAAATAGTTGAAGTGATGACTTCAGCAGTAAGTTTGAATGGATATGGCTCCCATAAAAGAGGTTTGAAAGATCAAGATAATATAATTATGTGTTTACACAGGCATCAGTTATCCATACCACATCTGTTGTGCAAACCAGTCCTGGCTGTCACTGTTCTGTTAAACACACACACCGTACTTACCCCATGCCAGATTCAAACACCTAAGTTCACATTCTATAGAACAACATATATTTATGTATGGAACATTGGCAAGTCTCTGTGAGGTCTGTACAGTGTGCAACATAATTATAAGCCATACAGGCAAATCATATATGCTGCAATCATTAATACTAGTCTGTAAATATATGTATAATTCTACTAATTAAATGGAACACACTTGTAAGGGTAACGTGAGTCACTGCCACATTCATTTACATATAGAAGCACATAGATTTCATTACAATGGACTCCTCATAAGTGGGATATAAGAAGCCAAAAAGCCATATACCTTTAATATAGACCACTGATATTACTTTCAATCTCTGGCACTCGCTTACTGAAGAACAATGCTGCCAAGCTCATTTACATGAGAATGACAACTAGCAGTGGGCTAAATGCCAAACATCTCTTAAATGACGAGTACAGGCATTGACAATGACATTTCTGTTTCTATGCTATTTGTGGAAATGTGTATGCTGTGTGACTCTAATTTCTGACATGATTATAACTGTGAAATGGGATTTCCAGGACAGTGTTGAAAATAAGAAGCATACAAAGAGTAAGCTACTGGTAGTGTAACTTAGGAATAAGCAGGAAGTTGGTGACAGAGTAACATATCTATCCACGCCTTCACAAGGTAAAATGTTATAATTTAGACAACTGTGACAAATTTTGTAAACAATACTGGATTTGAACATCTGACTCTCATATTCAGTATTTCTTTAGACATGTGCATTATCCGAGCACACCAAAATGGAACTCACATTTCATCTAGCAGAAATCACATATTTTAAGGGGCCATGACAAATGTGTGAAGGAAGGGACTATGTGTAAATCAGACTTCATGACAGTGTTAGTCATTGAAGTATCTCATACATAGCACACTAAACCCTTAAGCCTGTTATACTATAATAATGACAGTCTTCTCAACCTGCCATCAGCATTACTTTCTGTTGATCAGTGAGATTAATCTTAGTAGCACAAGGAGTACCACATGAATGCAGCTAGAGGCAAAAATCTCATCACTTTTACCGGTAGAACTGGAAGCACCACTTATTATTATGTAACTGTAGGTAGTGATGCTACTCTTTGCCAAGAGTTGCACAAATGCTAGGAAAGAAATAAAGATTTTGGTTCATGGGCTAATTCAGATCATGTGTGGGGGTGTGTGAAATAATTTTTTTACTAGATGAAAGGTATGAAATATGCTTGATCGAACAGTGCTGAATACATGGAGCAAGCAGAGTGCAGAACACTAGGGGAGTTATTTAGGAATGTGCAGGATGATGGTAAGCACTGTGGCTATCCAATTGTTCACAAGCTACCACTGTATTTTTTGCTAAAAAATTCAGAAAGTTTAATAGTCACATCATAAAGGATGCAAGACAATCATAATATGTGACCAACTGGACATCATCAAGAGTGTCATATATACACACATATCCAAAGTGGAGAGATATGAATGAGACATATTCATATCCAAAGTGGAGAGATATGAATGAGGCGTATTTTTGTGGGACAGGTACCCTTTTATTTTCTTTTTTAAGAAAGAGGGATGTTAGGGAAGTTATTTAAAAATAAGTGAGGTATGTTTGTAGTGTAGGTTAGGTTACAGACACAGACATACATGACATATGAGACAAGCAGGAACTGTAATGGAAACTAGATGGTGAGGGATGACATAATCGGGGATAGGTGTGGAACTTCAGAGGTGCATCCCTTTCCAGTATGAATACAGTAGGAATTTACTCCTCACCTTTAGAACTGTCACCACTGCCCCCTGCACTAGACCCTTTGTGCTGTGCCAAATAAAGCAGAGATTTCGCTGCTTATCCTATGATTCTTTCTATACAGCTGATACTGGCACAGAAGCCCTCCTCTATGATTTCTTCCACTAGCCCTGTCAGCTCTTGCTGGATAACACAGTCACCACCTTCACTGGCATGGCTCCTGGTAGGTAGCACTGCACCAGCCCCCAGGACAGAGCAACCTGACACATGTGGTGAAGGTAGTACAAGGATTGTGGAAGCAATGCTGCCAGGCTGTGACTCACAAATGCTAGGTACCTGTACTGTCTGTGATGGTGGAGCCATAACCACCTGTGGAGGAATGGTGTCCAAGATACTTTGACCAGTGTAGCTGTTGGTGGTTGTATTCCAGCAGGAATGTAATTTAAAAAACAAGAGAGAGAAAAACAGTGGGAATGAGGACTACAACAGAGAAAAATATCAGAAATATCTAATTGTAATATATCCCAGTCAATGCATATTCCTACACATATTTTTAGATTTGTCATATTCAGATAACAATGTGAGGCCATACATTTATGTTATTCTGAAGGTTAACGTCCTCAATAGTATAAACATTCTAAAAAAGTCTGACTATAGAAAAGCTAGTTTATGCAGCACACATCATGAAATGTATATATATGAACTGATTAAATGTTTTTCTAACTTACTGACTGCAGGTTAATAAATTCTAAGATATACTGACTAGTTTCTGTCATTTGGATGTGAGGCCAGAGACATCTGTGTCGACGTAATCAATGTCTAGTAGAATGTTGCAAGAACTATTCATACAGGTTGGCAAATTATGCATATGTAGAGTATGAACAGTCATTCATTACTCTATCAGACAGTTACGGACTGATGTTCAGGGAATTGATAACCTATTTGTGCAATCACTGTTGTTATAGGTTCATAGGTGTTTACTAGGCAAATGACCACAAGGACCTTTTTAAGCCTACACATGAATCCCAAATCTCTGACAAGTTTTGATACCCCTGATAAATGTAAGCAGGAGTTTGGGAGATTAAACATTTACAAGCAGGGGTCTGGAAGATGAACCTTTTATAGGTTGCCTGTGTCCATTACAGACATAGGTGCCAAACTAGGGATGCATTTCCTGTTCCCCCTTCAATTGTCCAAGTTGCACTTGAATTGGGTTAGAGTTATGAAATGATAATCAGTCATACCTGACCCCACACTTACCTTGTACCTCTCTGAGTTGTTGTTGTGTCTTCTGATGTACATCCATGTTTAATTCAATATCTGCAGAAGGTACACATAACAGAAATAAGGGTAAAAGGTAATGGACACATTTGTTTTGAGAAGTCATGGTAGTTTATTGGCTGGTTAGTGGCCGATATGCTTACACAAGTGAGATGGCTAATGAGCATGAATATATTCTTCCCATTGGCTAAGGGGGTCCTGCTTTCAACTTTTTAAGTCACTATAATGGTTATGGCATTGTTCTCCTTCACATGGGTTTCCAGTTTCATGGGTGATAGCTTTGGCTAAACTATTTCAAGCCACAGCCTTGTACTGTGACCCGGTATAGCCAACCTTCATAAGCTTTCAGATGCAAACTTTAATAAGTGGTCCTACAAAAAGTTTTGACTCCTCCTGACACTACCTCTGTACCTTGAATGGAGCACTACTCTCAGCATTACTTGCCATGGCTTTTCAAAGATCTCAGGAAAAATGGCAGGGAATTGGTGATCAATTCAAATATCACATGCTGGCATGACAGAAAGAACTGTAATTTGCTACATGGATTAATTTGTCGTTGTTCAACTGAAGTGAGAAACATAGAATCATAGGCAAATACTAGACCAGCTGCCCTTGGGCATCACTTTAAGCTTAGCCAATTTTCCTTTTGAAAGAATCAAACCCTGTACCTTATGTTAGTTGACTATAATCCTTAATCATTATACCAACCCCTAGTAAGACTTGGTCAGATGGGCTGATCAGTATATATAAATATGTTCCACAGTGAATCCAGGAAATGCTGGTTAATATTGATATCTCAGTTACATTTCAAATGATATAGTTCCACTTCTCATCATGTACTCTGCAATGGTTTACCACATTCATAAGTGAACACTGTCATGCACAACTTTGATGTAATCTTAGTTATGCTGCTGTTACTCTGTATTAAATTTATGTACATTTTGTTTAACTGGTACTCAATGCCTTGATGGCACATAAAACGTTAATAACTGTGAGTGATATCTCCTTGGAATCAAACCCATGACAAAAAGGCACATGAAGGTCTGAATTTTGTGTATTAACTCCTAACCCCACATGGGAGCTGATATTCTAGCTGTGTGAGTTGAGGTTTACAAATCTGTACATGAGTGGATATAACCCCATAACTCCTGCACTATAAGTGTTTCTTTTTGGAGTAATACCTTTAAGAAAAATGTGTTTTTTTTTTTTTTTTGGAAAAATGTCTCATTGCATTTATTTTTGTAATATGTTCAATGCTAATTGACACATGCCAAAGCCAGACTTAATTGCACAGCTGATGAGAATGTCTTAGTGAATGCATAAGTATTTTTGAGTTTGTGGCATAGCATGTAGAGTGCTAGTTCTTTAAAGTCATAGCAATTAGTGACAATGCTCCATGCCATCTGTGTAATGAGTTATAGTTTTAAATGTCGAAATTACATGTTTATGGAATAGCAAATATTACGGAAGGGTCCATACAGTGTGTGCAGGAGGTGATGCTCTTTACAGCACATATCAGTACAATATACTTGTGGTATCATTATAAATATATGTCAATGAAGCAATTTCGAACATGTTTTCAAAGCCATGATGCAGTACTGTTCATATTTCACTCATTCATTATCTTGCTATTTTTATTTCCTCATTGTATCGCACATATGCAATTTATTTCATAGCATTCATACATAAGTGTTTTATTACTATAATTAGTGCTGTGACCACATCTATATTATATAATCGAATTCTAAAAACGTCGACTCATCTTTAGTCGACACAGAAATCACAAACCTGGAATTCATTGAATGGCCAAATAACCAATTTCTTTCCAAGAGGAAGAAATTGGTAGTCCAGCAGTGAACACCACAAAAAAATAAACACTTTTAAATGGGAGGCTTTGCCTCCCCCCCCCCACACCACCCCAATTAAATATGCTAACTCCAAGATCGTACTACAGTTGGGGAAAGGGCAGATGCAATGGAACAGCTAACCGATTTATTTCCCTTGGAATTAAATCTACGACTTGGCCATTTGATGAGCTGCAGCTTTGACATTTCTGTGTCAGTTAAAGGTGAGTCAACCTTTTTAGTCTTCAAACATATGATACAGATCCCTGTGAGCAATGCAGGTGACAAAGGTCACATTATCATCTTTAGCAGCCATAACACATAATTATTCTGCAACACTAACATTATACATTGCATGTGTAGTTCAGCAAGTGTATGTCTTGGGCTGCTTGTGTGTGATGCATGTAGTAAGTAGGAAATGCACGTTTTAGGTAACTTAAGTTTTCTTTGTACAGTAGGACTGCAAGTTGTTATTTGTCTATTAATGTATTTGCTTTCCTTCTGTACTCATAATGTTCTATTGATATCTTCATCATCTACCCGTGCAGATGATGCTCACATCATCCTATCCCCTGAGCAGTTGTCTGCCATGGGTCTGCGTATGCCTGCTGCACAAGATATCAACAAAATGAATATAAAAGTAAGACTCCTGCTGCATTTGAATGCATCTTAGTTGGTGTCGGTATTTGCTTCATATATCAGTCATTGTTATGACATTCCTGTATATATAATCATTGATTTTCACTCAGTACTTACTTCTGATTATGTACTGTACTGTCTCTTCATTGCAGCTTTGTCACCTTTGTTATGGTTGCTGGGAATGTCCTAGCCTAGGGTTGCCTATGTCTGATGCTCACATTAGCCAGAAATTGCATGGGGAAGCAAAGCCTTGTCTCTTTGTTTGTCTGTAAGTATCACTATTGCTGTTTGTATCTGCTTAGCTCTTAGTTTAATTGTTGAGTGTATGTGCAATTTCCTACCTGTTTGCCAGTGCCTTGGCATATAGTGCAAGCCTCTGTCTACCAGGATCATACCCACCTGCAGGTTGTCAGATGACCCTTCGTCTGTGTCAGCTGGCCCTGCCTGTGGTACTGGGAAGTGAGGTACCTGCCTGTGGCACCCTGTTTTAACTGTTTTCTAAACATTATATTATGTGAAAAAGTGCATTCAACTTTGGCAGAGGTGGTGGTGTCATACTGTAGGGCACCTCGAGTTGTATCCAAACAGATGAACCATGATTAGAGCATTCCAAATAAATGCTCTATGATATTTACAGTCTGTGCTTGTGTAGTGTTGTAAACTTGTTCAGAGGGGTTCTGTGGGTTTCTTGTAGGAGTTATGAGCTAAGACAGTAGTGCATATTCTGTATTCCCCACTAGATGTGCTAGTAGGAAGTCACCACTGGAAAACTATAGGAACAGATCACAAGTGTGACATACGTGGGTGTCATGGAAACTGTGTGTGTGATCTGCACACATAGTAAAGATGATGTCTTTTGAATTACAGACCACCTAAAAGTTGATGAAGTGGTATCCTTTTCTGTTCGCATATCTCCTTCCCAGTTTAGCCAGTGGGGGTTTTGATTCAATATAGGTGTATCTATGGCTTCCATTACCTTGGAGAAATGAGCTATAGCTTAGAAATTTTGCACTGTGGTTCTGCCTTCTACAGTAAAACCAGAAATCATATACACTCTCCTACATGTTGCAGCATTGAATTGAGGATCTGGCGGAGTATTATTGATGTAGAGGCCTGTAAAATACACAATGTGTCCCCTGTAGGTTACTGAAAAGTGTTTATACGTAAAGATACGCATGCCTCAGTTTCCATTGGGGCTCTCCATGGTTCCCACTGGGCATCAGGTGGTGCCTGCAGATGTGCAGAGTTTCCTGTTTCGTATCTCTGTCCACATTGTAGCACTCAAGTATTTGAATTTCATGTAGGTCTTATTAGGACAAATGTAATCTAAACACCCTATACCTTCTAGACTGATGTCTGGCAGCAGCAGTAACATCTTGCATGGCAGCCTGCTGCAGAAACAGGTTTATAATGGATATGGCAACCCATAATATTTTTTAAAGTTTTCCTGTGGGAATATTCTAGCATGTGTTGGAATTCAGAGCTAAAGTGAGTGCAACATGTTCATTCTGGTTTTATACATTTCTGAGTCGCTCCAGCATGATCCTTTCTTCATTAGCATATTAGCTGACTATGGTCACTTGCAAACTCTTCTGCTAACCCTTGTTTTACAGCCAGCTGTGATGTGTACTACTGTTTCCTTAATCACAAACTGCTTGTTTGATGTTATTCATCACACAGAAGAGCTTAGCACAACAAGTGGGCATTCATGAATCTGGGTCACAGCTTCTATCAGTCTGCTGAGCAGTTTTGCTACATATTGTCATATCTGTATGTCCTTTAGTGATCTAAAATAAACAATGAGCAAACATTTTCTTTGTTATCTTTACAATAATTCACTTATAAAGACTGAAAGAAATTATTTTTTAATGCATTGAAATTGCAAAAAAGGATATCTTTTTCTGTAAGGAAAACTGTACACAGGTCAGTTATTTAGCAGAGGCAATATATTTATTGTGTCACTTGTTTTATGTTGCAGACTGCATGCTGTACAAAGTTTAAGACTGGTTCAGGGCTGTGTGGCTGAGGACACTAATATGTGCTTTGTAGTTAGAAACCTTGAGTTACTTCATCACAATAAAAAATTCACACGATGCCTAGCTACAGTACAAACCTTTATTTAGAATGTTTATTTTTACAGATGTTTGTAGAACACTTAGAGACTTTTCTTCTGCATTCATCAGTATATATACTAATCTTTTCCCTCTTTTATTTATTGTAAATAATGATAGCATTTTTGCTGTTTCAAATTAATACAAAGACCAGCAGTACCATCACATGCCTTTAGTCCTTTTTATTCTTGATTGTTATGCTTTTCACTCAAATGAACACCAGCTGTATTTTTCACATGCATGTGCAGATAAATATGTCAAAACTGCAATCAAATGCTTTGTTTTGCCCTTGAACCTGCTAGTGAAAGAATGTTGGTAAGCAAGGCCACATTTCATATGATCTATACTTGCTGTCTTCTGTCAGGGAAAAAGGAAAATGAAGCAGACTGAATGAGAAACTGTCATGTCTTTCACTTTGTTGTTGATGTTTGATAGTTTTTTTGAGAGATACATGCTTGTCAACATTGTCATGTTCCTGGTAAATAGATATCACTGTAACTGCAGTTTCATTCTATTATTACCATATAATGTTCTCAGTTCTGACAAATGATGATATATGGCTCACAAGAAACTGTTTTTATTTTGCATAATATCATTGAAGCAAATGTTAAAGAAACAGCTATCCATCCTTTTTCTAATAGTGGAAACATAACACTAGTACCTACGGTGAGGAATCGCTATTAACAGTTATTGCTATATCTAAATTGTTGCATTGTTTTGTGGCTTAAGATGTTCTTCAGTGATGAAAGGCAAAAACTAAAATATGAATAAATAAAATATCCACGACTTTTGGATATACACACACACACACACACACACACACACACACACACACACACACACACACACACACAAACACACTTTTGGATACACACACACACACACACACACACACACACACACACACACACACACACACGCACACACGCGTGCGTGCGCGCACACCCACAAACACACGTGTGTGTGTGTGTGTGTGTGTGTGTGTGTGTGTGTTTGTGTGTGCATGTGGATGTTTTAGGTGCATTCCGTGCTTTTTATGGACTAAATAAAAGGAACAAGTTTCTGAGTAACAGTGAATCCATGATTCACATAATCAGGTCCATCTTCTAGTTGTAATAAACATTGTCCTCTGACCCTGCTTCAAGTCCCAGTAAACACAATAGATACCACATACCTACGGTAACCAGTTTATTATATAACAAGACATAGTATTTGGAATATGAATGAAATGAGCAATATTAATGCAGATATTTATCTCACATTATAAACACAGTAACAAATAACCAAAACAAGACCTTAGTATGCCAGACTCCAACCGATCAGCATGACACACAGCCCACATCAATCACCTGTCCGATGACTAACGAGTGGCATAAGATCATTGTCTTCATGGCGTAATCATGATAATTTCACCACATGCAGGATTTTTGACAACTCCTTCCAACAGTCCTGAACCTTTATAGACTGGTACAGGAAATGAATGGGGAATGACCAACGGGAGAGGTTGCACAGTGACTGCCCAACCTGATGTAATGATGGCTGAGAGAGAATTCTTCAGCCCTTACACTGAGTCTAAAGACTACTTCCCCTGTCCATTCCATAAATATTCAACTGCCCTGTCAGACACAGTTCATCCCATTTTCCAATGAGTGCAGCTGCAGGAACAAATAAATCTGTGCCACAAACTCCACCTGCATCTTGACCTTTCTTTCAATCTCCACAAAACATACTACTCACTACATATCTAGTTAGACAGGTTGATTTGATGAGTAAGCATAACATTTGGAACATGAATAAAATCAGCAACATCAAAGCAAGTATTTGATATTGCAAATCATAAAGACAGGAATAAGTAATCATTATGAAGCCTCATAAGCTGAATAGACCCCAACCAAGCAAAGAGAGACAGCTCACATCAGTCAGACTGTCTGACCCCTACCTGAGTGGCATACACTCAGTCGTCACTCAGCATAGCCATCACCATCTCACCAAGCAAAGCATTTTTGACAGCTCACACCAACAGTCATGAACATTTACAAACTGCCCCAAGGAAAAGAAAAGAAAGGAATTGGGGGAAAGCTGTGGTGTGACCGTCCACAAGGCTGCCATTCTAAGCAGCTTGTTTGTCTTTTTCCTAGCCAATCTAGATACCAAACTGAGGCTACTGAGTGCACAATGAATGACTTGATGGCTTGCAGTTTTACCTAATGAGACACTACATAATATACAATTAGTCATGAAGAACAAAAGCTCTCTCTTCCTTTGGAAAACTCATACAAAGGTGGCCATAATGTCTGGAGTGCTCATCTGTAGACCTTCTTAATGCTGGCAGTCCCAGATTTCCACCATAGCAACCCTGCTCCTCTACACCAGTCATCAATGATGCAAGTAGGTAACTCATGCTCCTCCATTGCTAGGTGAAAAGACCTGGGAGTGTGCAAATGAAAAGGCTAAGATGCTACTATTACATGAGATATATTCTTCATTAAATTACAGTGTTATGTGCATGTTATGTAAGACCAATAACCTTAATAAACACTGCACCCATCTCTGTCTGAATGACTGCTTAGCCAGGACTTTCATAACTGCTTGATTATCTGAATGAAGAATGACCTTCTTGTAACATCTCATTCTGTCTCACCACTTAAGCTACCTAAATAGACATGAGCTTCAGAAAAGAAATGTGTCTTCTTCGATCATGTGACCAACTTGGAGACCAAGGAACAGAAAACTGCCATCCCTTAAAGTTGGTCCCAATGTTATGACTACTAGCTGCCTAGCTGCAACAGTATACAAGTGTAACATGTCTGATGTCACCTATTTTTCCTGGCACGTGGATGCCCTGTTAAAGTCTGCTATGAAAATAGCTCTCAACTAAAGATCCTCTTTCATTTGCCTGATGATGCTCACTCTGTGGTGCTTTCCATGCCCGCATTTCAGCATGTTATAATAGCGAAGCTCAATGTGTTCCATCACCTCCCTTACCTATAACATCTTGTCTGTCAGAAACATACTGTCACCTTCAAGTGTTCCAATTTAGGCTGTGGCAACTTGAGGACACCACTTCCAGCTCCAGGCCCAGGAATAATTTAACCTGACCGACCAGCACGTTATGTGTCAGTGGCAACCCAATCTTCTAATGTAGCTCATGGACTGTACCTTCCTTTGTACAATCACACTATGTCCCACAATCCAAAAAAAATCATTGAGGTAGTACACTGCCCTTTGATTGGGAGCTCTTTGCTACCAGCATCAAAACAGAACCATACTGAACATTTCAAAAGTGGCGCATGCCATGGCACAGCTCATAGGCACAGGAAATATTACAATAAAATTGCCCCTTAAGCTACATGTTTAACAAAGCCCAATCTTGTCCTCAATATAGAAGAAGTCAAAAGGCTGATTCTACTTCCAGTTTTGCTAGTCATGGACTCATGAACTACCTGCTGATTTGGATCACATGATGCAACAATGCATATTGCATATGAATCTCTCATTTCTTAATGTAGTCATTTACAGAAATCTATTAGAGAAAAGACAGATGGTGAATCAAAAGGTATTCTCCACCTATCTTTTCTGGGAATCAATCCCAGTGGAAACATTCTATATGCTTTAAATGCAGGAACTTGAAGTAGACCAGAACCTTTCTTTGTCTGCACCTTTTCATCTAGCAAATACTTCACAATTTCTGATTTTCCCTCCACAAATATTAACTTCATACAAATTCTGCCTTCTGTGGCCCCAAGCAGTTGATGGAAAAAAACATCATAAAACCTTTGCAACAACTACTGTGACACCTGCTGATCAGGATAATCTGTTACCAATTTAGCTAAAACTTCTGGCCTAATGAGTTAATGTGTAAATCTATTTTTGCTGAACCCATGAGAAGAATTTGACCCCCAGTTGCCCTAAAATGCAGTCTGATTTCACCTGTCCTAATCTGCAATAATCCTCAACCTACCTGAATCTAGCAGTAACCCAGGTGCAAACATCTTGAAATTAGATCTCTCTGTGGGCCAACATTGGTGGCTGGGTAAGGGCCTCCATTGTGGAAAAAGGATATGAACAAACTGGCATGATGGTCAAGCACACCTACCTATGCTGAAGGTCTGGCAAGCTCTGGGCTTAAACCTGCCATCACTTATGCTCCATGAAACAATACCCTTGGTCTATCAGTCTTCACCCCAGCCATTTGTCAGAGTGACTGTCATCCCATTACAAAGACTTCTCTATGGCTCTTAACTTCCAAAGTTTTTGACCATAGTAGAGCCACATTGATTTCCTTCTGAGTCAGTGAGCCCCATGGAAAGTTAGGAAACAAACTAATAAAGTTAGAGACTGATGTGACTCCTTTTTTGTTGGCTATCAGTATATAATGAATGAACCCCCAGCCAAACTGTTGTAGATCCGAGCTATAAGTGTACCTATTTGGCTCCTGCCTATGACTGTTAATGCTGATGACAAATCCTAAGTCCCTCAGTGTCTAAATTATGCTGGAACCCATCAGTGTCAACTAAGTCAAAAATGTCAAAATATTTTCCACTCCAGATTTTTTTCTTAACTGTGATGGGCTATGGAGTGCAATTATGGTCCCTTGTTCCCCACAGCAACTCCATGCAGCAAGCAACCCGATACTTTTTCTGACAGAACATACTGCTTCAGCCTTCCTACCCACCTGCCAGATTGCAGTCAAGCAGAAGTTACAGGAAAGATACCTTGCTATGGCCAGCCACATCTCTACTCTCATCACCAACCTCTTTACTAGGCATTTGTTGACTATCAGACAACTGTTTCTCATGTACAATCTCATAAAGGCTAGGCATATATTCTTAGTTCAAAGTTCCTACCAAATCAAATACCAACTTACTAACTGGGTCTTCAGATTGTCCTCATATAAGAAATTGAGTCTCATTACCTGGATGATTCACCAGGGGGCTGTCCTTCTTCTTGTATCTAATTTGAGTCTTTGTAAGGCTTCCATTTTGCCTTTCACAGCACTGACACTATACCAGATAAGTGACATCAGACCATTTTGGGCTGATTCAGAATGGATGAGTCTGTTGTGCATATCTACTGCAAATTCCTGAAATGATGATCCAACTGAGCTCCAGTATCTCTCCATCTGCTTTTAATTTCATCCAGGATTGCCATAACACACCCTGAAAAGAAAAGACAGAGAACAAGACATGGACAAGACAGTGTCTTTTCTCCCGCCCATTGCAGCATTAACTTACATGCCGTAAATATCAAAATCCCACCACTATGTTGAAACAAGGACCTTCCCTGAGGGATCAAGAATGCTGGAAGGATAAGGGAAATCATAATAGTAGGTTTGGTAAAGGAATAATCCTCTCTGAAATCAAAGTACCATCCAGAAAAAAAAATAAAGCAAACACTCATGCATTACAATAAATGCATTTTTTTCTCTTTCCTTTTTTAACTGCCAGCTACTTCCCAGTCTACCCTGTTATCAATGGATTCCAATACAACAACTATTTTGGAATTCTTTAAATCACTCTGTGTTTTGTATCAAGATATATATATATATATATATATATATATATATATATATATATATATATATATATATATATATATATATATATATATATACATATATATATACACACATGCCAAGAGAGAGAGAAGCTTCTATGTTTGGCAAAGTTTACAATTTGGTGCTGGCTTGACTTTTTTATACTGCTGTCTCTCGCTCTATGTATACACACACACACACACACACACACACACACACACACACACACACACACACACACACACACACACACACACACACACACACACACACACACACACACACGCACACACACACACACACACACACACACACACACACACACAGAAAACATGCAGGATATCACCTAACATTTCTTTAGATTTGGTTGTTTTTTGCCCAGTCGGTTGTTAAGTGGCATAGTACAGTTGTGTAAGTTGAAGGTTCTATAACAGTAGATGTTGACTGATCGCTGTCACAGTAGCCTTAGCTAGGTTTACTATCAAAATTCTGGAAATCTCTTCTTTGAGTAATGACTTACTTTAACTGAATGAATGAATGAAAATTACACCAGCATTTCCTCACACCGATGAACATGGTAATGCTGATAAAGTAAAAGTCGACATTATCAACACTACCCAACTTACCTTGACATCTGGAGATGTCCTACACACATTTTGTAGACCCCCACACCCCCCTACTAATTATGTATTCCAACTCTTACATTTCACTACAGTGAGGGTAAATGGTAGTTTTTCCCGATCCCCACTGTAGTGTGATCTAGTTATAAACAGCAACAGTGAAAACCACGGATGCAAGCTGTGTCTCTATGTTCCAGAGGTGATGCAATTTCAACTTGTTTTTTTTTTTCAAATTTTGCACCTGTATCCTCAACCATCTGAACAACAGTAAACCCCTTAGTTATATGGGATATATCCTGCCAAGCATATAGTGTCTAGTTAGTTTCCACAGCTTCATGGCACCTTCCATGCTCCCAAACTGTCAAGCAACTTAAGCTGAGCTCACTAAAAAACAAATTTGGGTGCAATGTCCTTCAGAGATTTCATACCAGCATAAAGAGGAAAGCTAAACCCTGAAAAGACTATTGTAGGAAGATCAAAACATAAATATCTTCCACACCCTGTCATAAAAAGCACACCAAAAAATAGGTGGATATTTATGAATGCCCATATGTGAGAATGTGGTGGTTGTCCTGCAATGGATTGATATCCCACCAAGGATTAGTTGTCAGTCTTTTAACTATTGCGCAAGCTCTGTCAGAACCCTGAATTAGGTAAAACAGACATCATGAAGCAGAGGCTGCAAATAATTAAGTAAAGTCTGAAAAATGGTGCAGAGGACAGGAGATGGAAACTAAATTAGACAGAGTTCCATCCAAATTGAAAGAATCCACCCTAGAAATGAACAGAACGTAAAAGGAAAAAATGTGGTTAGTTGTAACAGCATGTCAGAACAAATCACATACCCCAGTAATGTAACATTGCATAGCATATAGTACACAACAATAATTGGGATAACAGTCAGTATTGTAAGAGCATGCCAGTAACATTTACGGCATAAGGCCAAGAACATAGGTAATTCAACAGGGTATGTTAGCATGCAACCATTGTAATACATAACAATAATAAAACAAAAGGCCCAACATAACATTTTGAAAGCAACATATGTTAAAAGTAAACCATGCGCAATGTATAAGAATAATAAATTATGATGCAGATAAGGTGTGGGGGGAGAGAGAACTACATGCCATTACTACCAATATAGGCTATATTGTTTATTTATTTATTTATTTATTTTATTTATTTACATTTGTTGACTGGGAGTGTCCGACTGGACATAGGTCCATTTTCAGTGGAGGCCCGGGGAGAAAAGCTCCACAGTTAAAATAAACAGACAGTAGTTATATTGGATTACATAGCGTTTAACAATTTAACATAACAATTAATTACAAACATATTTACAGATGAAGAACATAGTACATCAGTAGACAACTAGAATCTTTATCTGTGAAGTACATAGCAGACATTAACAAATGTTACAATAAGAAGTTCCTGCTGTATAATAAGTACTAGGCATATGAGCATCTGACCTTGCTATAATCAAGGTAGTTTGTGGGGTGGAAAGAAAGGTAGTGGTTGCATGGGGTGGGTGATATTAGAGTGGGAGTTGCAAGGGCATAGCCAGCATGTTTTTAGGTGAGCTTTTAGTAAAGTTTTGAAGTGGGTGCATGATGGTACGGAGGTAATTGTGGGTAGGAGGGAGTTCCATAATTTGGCTATGGCGCCGCAAGAGAATAGTGCTTCACCAGCAGAATTATTGGCTTTAGTGATCTGCAAATGATTTCTGTTGCTGGATCTTAGTGGTCTGGTGGTGCAATAGGGTTGGAGTAGATTCTGGAGGGATGGAACATTTAGTGGATAGTTTACTAGATTGTGGGTGAGTGATAGTTGATACCATTGAAGGAGGTGAGGGAGTTCAAGCCAGCCCAGTTCAGCAAGTGAGAGACAGTGGTGACTATGGTAGGATGCCCCTGTGGCAAATTTGGTGATTTTGTTGTAGCAGGTCTCTAGCTTGTTTAGATCGCATTGCCTTAGGTTGGTATATATTAGAGAGGCATAAAGTAGGATGGAGATAAGGTGGGAATTTGCTATTGAAATCTTTGCTGCTTTGGTGAGAAGTTGCTTATTTCTGTATAATGCTCCTAGTTTTTTGTGGACTTTTTTATGGTCATGGATATGTGAATGTCAAATTTTAGTTTATTGTCTATTTCCACTCCTAGCAATTTGGTGTGTTCAGTTGGATATATAGTGGTGTTGTCTTTTGCTGTGATGTTAAAGTGAGAGTTGTTTTGAGTATGTTTGGTGGGTTGGAAGATGAATAGTTTAGTTTTGTTTGGGTTGAGTATTAATTGGGCAAAAAACTCTTATATACTCTACAGGTCTGCACTTACTTTATGTATTCAAGTGCCCTATAGCTTCTGTAGCACCTACATACCTCTCAAGCTATCTGCATGGGACAGTATGGCCAAGCTATAACACCTACAGTTTCACAACTACAGGGGACTATTACATATCATGGGAAAATATGTGACTACCAAGGTGTACTGTGGACTGATGTAGTGCGACTGTGTTTTGAGACAAATCAGATGGCTGTTAAATCTGTGTCACAGGGATTTGGCAACAGAGATCATAGTGCATGACAGCTTGACACTTGAGATACATGTATGTTGCACAGTACAGAGAGTTTATGCTTATCATGCCATCCTTGGCAGGCATGGGGTTAGACTATCAGCAGACATTCACAGACACACCAGGCATACAGCTGTACCAAGATTAAACATATTTGTTTTAATAACTTGTATTAGTATTGTACTTGTTGACTTTTTATTTACTGCAGTCTTATCACCTTGCTGAGCAGTGCTGTTAATATTCTGGTACATCTGGACACACAAATTAGTAACCCATTTGATCAGAGCTACTACAGCCATTTAAATTCCTGTGGGGAGAAAGCTGGATCTGAACCTCGGTCTGTGTGTGACAAAATGTTAATCATATCTAGTGCTTATCACACTGAAATACTGAGCTGCTGCTGAATATTGGTTAACTAATATATGTCTAGAGCAAAATCTTGATGATTGGATGGGAGATAGGAAATTCACCCCAGGGATCACTTCTGTGGCTCTGCTCGACTGTGGCACTGTTAAATAATTTTCTTGGGTGGCGAAAGCCAGGGTACCTTTTGGCTAGGCTTATATAGGCACTAGGGCCAATAGCCTAGTACCTACCTATGAACCTATGAACCTATGAATTGGTAGAAACTGTGACCTGGTAATAGAGGTAGCATGTTATAGAAGAATGCAGTGACACTTGAACACACATGCATGAGATTCATGCATGATAGAGATAGTAGGTGAACTGTGTATTAATACTTGGAATGCAGGTGTATGCAATGAACTCCTAGTGGATGGGAATATGTGTAATGTGTACAAAACATGTTTGAGTGCTGGGTTGCCCACCTGATCCATATACAGTTGCAGATGGTATATTTGCAGTCTACAGCTATTACAGTTTCATACTTGCCTGTGGCAGTGTAATTAAGTTCAGGAATGCATATAGCTGAAATGCAATGGTTAACAGAAGACAGTCCTGAGATAAACACTCTATTATACCTTAGCCATTACTATACTAGGTTCAGTATTGTCATTTAGTTAAACATAGAACAACTTATTGCTGCTCAACTGTTTTTAGTTAAACGTAGTACAAGATATTGCTGCAAAACTGTTTTTATGCTTCTTCTACCTCTAACTGCTGCAACGTTTCTGATAGAGCATTCTACAGTCATTAGGATTGATAGGGGGACTGCGATATCATTTAACTACTTGGCAGCATGCTTCTGTAACCCAACATCACCTAAAGTGTTAGTGAAGCTATACTGCAGCTTCTGCAACAAGGTTTACCCTGTTTTTGAACCTTTCCCATGTTGTAACTGCTGGAAAGGATATGCTATTGTATGGTGTATTATCTGATAACGTTACAAATAATTGGCGAAATCTGCAAATTAAAGGCTGTGCTTATCTTTCAATACCATTACTTAATACCCTGTTTAGGACCATTCCACACTGTTATCTATGGGAAAGGTCCTAGGATTGTGCAGATCCACTGAAGAGAACTATTATAAATTTGGGTACTGTCCTATCGAACTGGGGGTGTTGTTTACTAAAACACAATATAAATTCCAATCCAGTTAACTGTTGAGAAGAGCTCTGCAATGGACATCTATTTAGAATGCCAATAAGATGTTCAAGTCGGCATATTACTGATTTTGGCGCCAATTACATTGCAGCTTCTCCTGTATAGTGTTCTTTATTGATCTGGTTCAGATAACTGCTGCTTATAGCTAATACATATCTGTAGCTGTTGAAGTTGGGGCAAATATTTAACTGCTGAAGAACAAAACTATTGCAGATCTGCCTAATAATATCTATACTAAATATGCCACTTTTTAGTGGAAATGCAGGTAATTAGGGGCTGTTTAACTTTCAATCCTACCTATTACTAATGCATTTAAATTAGCAAAGCATTATTCACTACACTCTACTATTTCAATACATCTGTATAACTGGAAATAGATTGCCCCCTGTAGCAGAGGCAGGTTATTCACTCTGCAACAATAGGCCTAGCATTATCATTTTCACAGAAACAGTTGCCACCATTAAGCATATGTAACAACCAATCTAGTCAACAATTGCCTAAACTGAGACTGTAATACTAAGTAGCTAACTGTATTAATTACCACATTGTCTGTTTCATCTACTCTGACTCTCTCTCCCACTGCAATTCTCTCTACAATATAGTGCCCTTTTTAGGCAAGGCTCAAAGGACAAACCCACCTCCATAGACAACCCAAAGAAAAAAACTAAAGGTAATGCTACTCAATGCTAGAAGTCTAAACCTCAAGATGCACGCACTCGAGACTCTCCTCAGTATGGAGAAAATCGATGTCTGTGCAGTAACAGAAACCTGGTTCAAGGCTCCTGAGAGCAACCCAGCACTAGCAGGTTATAACTCATACCATGCGTTTTGGCCCCAAAACTTGGACTGACGCACAAAAGAAGGGGGAGTATCTATATTCATCAAAGATACCTACACCTCCAGGTTAGTGGCACTGCACGAAGCATCAGAAACCATCCATGTGCAACTAACAGCGGGCAAAACTTCCTTTCAGTTTTTAGCCTGCTACAGAACACCCTCCCTATTACAGGAACCCCACTTGGGGCATTCCTGAGAACACTGGAGAATATGAAGGTCTCTCCAAACACTATGTTATTGGGTGACTTCAACTACCCAAACATTGACTGGGAAAACTACTCAAGCCCAAACACCCTCGCCCAATGGTTCCTTGAATTTATAAACTCTAACGCAATGGAACAACTGGTCACCACTCCCACAAGAGGGAACAATATATTGGACCTGGTCATCACCAACATGGGGACTTTATGTTCCACACCAGAGGTAAACCCCTCATTGGTAAGATCAGACCATAAACAAATTTCCCTGGACATCCATATCCCGTCCCCACCCCCAGCCAAGGAAATAACTGTAAAGAATTTCTCAAAAGCCAACTTTGCACTTCTCAAGACTGAGGTGGAATCCTTCAAAGCCCCTGGGCCAGAGGATAATACAGCCCAATCCGCAGAATTCTTTACAAATGCATTCTATGAGCACCTGCAGGAATGCATGGATCGTGCTATCCCAAATAAAAACAAGACTCACTCCTCCAAAAACAGAAGACCGGTCTGTTGGACCCAGGCCATAACTAAGCTATACAACAGAAGGAGGAAGCTACTACATGACAGAGCAAAATCCCAAAAAGGGAAGGCATCTCTGATCAGTATTAGCAAGAAACTTCGATCCCTCATAAAATCATTAAAGGCCAGTTTCGAAAGAAAAATTGCCCTAGACACTAAAGATAATCACAAGGCCTTCTTTAGTTATGTCAGAAACATGGGCGGAAACACCCAGATATGCTCTGAATTGTTGCATAATGGTACAAAATATACCGAACCTACAGACATAGCCAACATCCTGGCAGACAGATTCAGAGCAAACTTCTCCCGCCCTTCCCCCCCAAAGGAGCAAATGCCTATCTCAACTGAATGTAACCTCCCTGACATCACAGATGCACAGGTCAAAGCTGCCCTCTCCAAAGCAAAAAACACAGTATCTATGGGACTGGACGGTGTCCCAGGCTGTGTATTACACGAGCTCCAAGAAGAACTGAACTCTCACATTAAGTCACTGTTCAAACTTAGCCTTACTACAGGATATGTACCCAAAGAATGGCGTACAGCTACAGTGGTCCCACTCCACAAAGGGGTGCCACAACGGACCCCAGAAACTATCGCCCCATAAGCCTGACTAGTCTGGTCTGTAAAGCTATGGAGTGTATTATCATGGAACTCATAAACAAAGACATTGGGAGCCCCCAGACACTGGACCCTACCCAATTCAGCTTTGTTAAGGGCAGATCTTGCCTCTTAAACCTAGTTGATTTCTTTGAATCAGTTACCAATGCCATAGATGAGGGCAAGGTAGTCCACACAGTCTACCTGGACCTTGCAAAAGCCTTCGACACAATACCCCACTTGGGCATCATAAATAAGCTTACCAGCTTAAATATCAACCCCTATATCACATGATGGGTTGCAAACTGGCTCAGAGATAGAACCCACATGGTCAGAATCGCAGGTGGCATGTCCGAATCCAAACCAGTTACAAGTGGCATCCCACAGGGCTCAGTTCTGGGACCTCTCTTGTTCGGTATATACTTCTCTGAGGTTCAGGCTAACACGGGGGGGGATTATGGCTGACAAAGTTGGCAGATGACTGCAAACAGGGGGCCATAATCGAATCTCCAGCTGACACAAGCATCCTCCAACAGGGTCTCACAGAGATGGATGCTTGGTGCCAGAGCCACGGCCTCAAGCTAAATGCTAAAAAGTGCATAGTCATCCCCTTTGGGAAAAACAAGGTGCCCACAAATTACCACATAGGTGGTAATCCATTAATCTGGAAGAAGTAATTAGAGATTTGGGGACCAACGTAGATAGTAATCTCTCCTTTGATAATCACGTTGCCAAAGTGGTTAGAAAGACCTTCTATATAGCCCACCTTATCATGAAAGGGTTTGCATCTAGATCAAGAGAGGTCATTGTGCCCCTCTACTCGTCACTCATCAGGCCCATAATTGAATACAATGCCCCTTTTGGGATGTACCTTACCCGACACCTGCAGCAACTGGAGAGACCCCAAAAGTACCTCACCAAGAGGATCTTGGGCTACAAACAGATGTCCTATGCAGCTCGACTAAAGAAACTCCAGCTCTACTCAGTTGCTTACCGCCTACTCAGAGGCAATCTATGCCTGACATACAAAGCCATGTCAAACCCAAAATTAATGGACATACACCACCTCAAAAAATCCAAGTCCCTTAGAGCTACACGCTCCAGGGACCTAAACCTCAGCACAAAAATAAATAGGACATGCTGGAGGGACAGATTCATTTCTCAGAGGCTCCCCTCACTCTGGAATAGAATCCCAATTCATGTTAGACATAGCCCCTCGCTGACCCTCTTCAAGCGAAATTTGGACGCCAGGATGGGAAATCGCAAATTCACCCCTGGGATCTCTCCTGTGTCCCTGCTAGACAGAGGCACAGTAAACTAATCTTAAAAGGGTACCTTCTGCGACCTACTTTACAGAGGCACAGTAGGCAAATCTAATAGGGAGGCGGATGCCAAATACACTCTGGCTAGGCTTATAAATGCCCTAGCGCAGATAGCTTAGTATCTACATATGAACCTATGAACAATGATCTTTGCTTGACTACATTCCCTACTACTCTCCTCATTCCCTTTGTACTCTCCCTTTCTCATGGTAAAGCTCCCTTTCTCTGGTATCTCCCTCCATTCAAACAACTCTACTGCAGCCCTATCACAGTCACATCTGTCCCTCTGTTACTTATCTTACCCTCCACCTCATTCTAAGCAACACTATTGCAAATTATACAATGATCCCCCATTAATATTACAAAACGTGCACGCTGACTGGTCAGCATGCACGTTGTCAATCAGAGTTATAGTAATGGAAAAAGCTCCAGCTGCCCGGACTTTTTCCATTAGTGTAACTCTTTTTTACAGCAATGGAGAACACAAGATCTCTGTTGCTTTTTACATACCATCTCGCTATGTTAAACGAGTTTAACATAGCGAGACAGCTTTAAAAAAAGTAACGGAGATCTTCCTATCTCCGTTGCTTTTTTTAAAGCTGTCTCACTATGTTAAACTCCTTTAACATAGCAAGACACTTTGTAAAAAGCAATGGAGATCTTGCTTTCACCGTTGCTTTTTTAAGAACTGTCTCGCTATGTTAAATGGGTTTAACATAGTGAGACAGTTTGTAAAAAGCAACGGAGATCTTGCTTTCTCTTTTGCTTCCGTCCACAGCTCTGATGTACTGCATAAGCATACGCATGTGCAGTACATCAGAACTGCTGCAGAATACCAGACAGCTGTGGAAGGGCAGCAAGGAGGCATTATACAATGCCATTATTTAAGAAAAGTAATTATTTTTTTTCTTAAATAATGTCATTGTATAATAGCAATAACCCCCTTCTGGGTGTGGGTAATGCTGGATTTACCCATGGTTGTCTTTGTTTGGCCACTCGGGCTTCACCCTCATGATCAAACCACACCGATCATGGGTAAATCCATCATTACCCACACCCAGGTGTGGGTTATTGCTATATTATCTCACCTTCATCCTACTTTCTATCTTGTTTTACAGGTCCCTGCCTCTTAAATCAGGCTTCTAATAACCCCTGCAAAAGATGAAGGTCTCACACACCCTTTAGGTGTGCTGCTTCACCAGAAGACATCATCTCCAGCAAAAGTGCAGTCCCTGAACAACGTATGTAATATAACAAGCATAAGTTATCCTGTCCGGTTTTTGCCTTCTGTAAGCCTTGTTAAAGTACTGATCCTGGTCAGTGTCAACAACATCACTGTGCCCCCCCTTACCTGGGTTTTCTCTGGCCATTAAACCCATCTCCTTCCCTCTAACCCTCATACCTCAGCCTTTAAACAGTTCTACTGCAGTCACATAGCCTTCTTCTTGGCTACCTCTTCCCCTGCTCACCCATCTTCATTAATAGCTGACCCTCAAACCTCCACTGCTCCCTAGCCATAGCTTGAATCACCCTTCCTTCACTCACACAGCTCCCAACTAGTCTCTCCAGTCCCTACCACTCCTCTCCCTACCAGTTTCTCTATACCCACCTCTGTAGCCTAACTCTTAGCTTGGTCTCTTAACATCCCTCCCGTAGATTTGTGCTAAAAACCCCAAGCTGACTATTACTGTAACAGTAACCCAGTAAACACTAAAGCTTAGATCTCTCTTCTATTGCATTCCCCTACTATTCCCACTGATAGATTTCCTTGACTACTGCTGCTGATTCCTTAGACTATGCTGCCCCACTCCGTTCGCTATGCTCACTCCACTCCCCTACCCCACCCACCCCATAACAATTACACTTCAGGTTACTGGCCACACCCTCCACAAATTACTAGTCACACCTACCCAACTATCTAACATATACAACAACTCGCCACACCCCAGTCAGTTCACCCTTTACCTACTCTCTACCACAACTGCTATATATACTACTCCTACTCTTCTATACTCTCTACACCCACTTTTATCCAACTTTACATAAACTATAACCATGCAACCCCCACAGCATACCCAACCTCCAAAACTTGCAATATACCTAATAACCTCCATCTCTCTACTTCTCCTCTCCTGCCTAACCTCTTACCACACTGAGCTTTATATGAGAAACACAACTCAGTGGCAAACAGATTTCACAACCACTGCCATCAAACTAATACACTTCCCTATATTACCATCAGACCTCTCCTCCTCATAACCTCCTTTATACTTTTATAACAAACTTGCTTATAAAACTAACCCCCACTCCTCCTAGAAAATAACAAGAATACTATACAAACTTAATAGACTCTGCCTCCGCCTACTCCAAAATCTCACCAACTGTGGAGATATACACCCTAATCCAGGTCCCAACTCATCAAGCCTAACAAATGTAAATCACACAGAGGCTATATTCAAAAGGCCTACCTCTTCTCTCCTACTGTTAAACTTAAATTCAAGAAGTATACTCAATAAAATACCAGACATACATGCCCTCCTAGCCTTATACAAACCAGAGGTAGCAGTGTTGACAGAAACTTGGCTTAAGCCACAACACCACCGCAATGAGATCACTCCATCTAGATATAATATCATATGTAATGATAGAATAGGGAAAAAAGGTGGAGGAGTAGCCATAGTCTTCCAAAATCATATTGCTATGGAACAATTTGAATGTAACACCCATGAAACAATAGATATTGAAGTAATATTTGCTAAACTAAAACTAAATTCCAGAAAAGATATAATCATTGCAGGTGGCTACATTCCACCAAGCAATAACATTGCTACACTGGAAAACCTGCTATTCTGGATGTCTACCTCCCTCCCACAGGAAACTATACTACTCGGAGACTTTAATATAGACTGGGCTGAATGCTCTAGATACAACCCCTCCTCCCATATCAACCTACATGGCTTTACCCAAATTATTTCTCACTCCACCAGAATTGATAGGACATCCCAATGACAGTCCCTCTTAGACTGGATACTGGTATCAAACCCCAATCTCATACAACAAGCAGGCTTTCTCCCAGACAGTGTAAGTAAACACTAAATATCCTACCTGATCAGGAATAGATCCCACCATACTGCTCCCCCCATTCTAAAAACAATACGGAACAAGAAGAACTTCATAGCTAATAACCTACTTAATGCTCTAAAGTTTATTAACTGGACTCCCCTTACTCACCTTCCTCTAGACGAAGCTGTGCAATACTTTAACACAGCCTTCTTCAAAGCCCTAAATGAACATGCACCACCCAGAAGCATTAGAGTCAAAACTAATTATGCCCCCTGGCTAACAAAAGAGACAAAAACAATAATGAAAACTAGGGACAAAGCCTGGATTCAATTTCATAAAAACAAAACCTTTTCCCTGAAACAACAATACCTGGAAGTCCACAACAAAGCCAAAAAGCACATTAAGCTAGACAAAGCCAATTATTATAAAACTAGGCAAGACAAATTTGCTAATAACCCTCAGAAATTCTGCGCCACAATAAATAGTTTACTGTACTCTGGAAAAGCGCCCACTCCTACCCCAGAACTGCCAAACAACCACATCAACATCCCAACACATTTCAATAGATACTTTACTGAAACAATCCAAACACTAGCCAACACCCAAAATAGCACCAGTAACCCCATAACAAATCCCACCCCCTCCCACACCATAGAACTAAACAACTCCCCTAACTTTTCCCTACACCTTGTGTCTACTAAGACTATTACCAAACCATTGAAAAAACTCAAACCAACCACACTAGCTGCAGACAAACTCCCTGCTGACTTCCTTCAGATAACAGCTGATGCCATAGCCTACACCATATCCATCCTCATAAATAGGTCCATAACAGAATCCACTGTACCCACCTTGTGGAAAGTATCACACATAATTCCACTCCACAAGGGAGGCGAATCCCGGGAGCTGACCAACTACCAGATAATAGCAATTCTCTCACCTTTATCAAAAATATTGGAGAGAATAGTTCACTCTCAACTAATGCAATGTCTCAACAAATAACCTGCTATCCCATTCTCAGCACAGCTTTAGACTCTCCCACAGCACCACCACCGCACTACTATCATTTACCAACTTAGTCAATCATTACAGAAACAAAGGACTATTCATATCCGCCATATTTCTAGACTTATCTAAAGCCTTCAATATGCTTAACCATAGCAGGCTTCTGAAAATACTAGCTATCCTTAACATCCACTCTTCCACTATATCATGGTTTAGTAACTATCTTTCAGGTCAGCAACAAACAGTGCTATGGCAAAACCAATTGTCCTCTCTCTTACCAGTCTCCATTGGTGTCCATCAACGATCCATTCTTGGTCCTCTACTGTTCTCCCTACTCACATACCAGATAGCTACATCTTCACTCTCTGCCAAAGTAGTACAATATACAGATGACACCACTATTATATGTGCTGCCCCAAATCTGAATGAACTACAAGCCATAACTCAATAAAACTTAACCTCATCAGAAACATAGTTTGCCAGCATAAAACTCCTTCTTAATCCCAAAAATAACAACCCAATCATATTTGGCCCTGGTAAACCACCTCAGCAATGCATTGATCTAACTATAGTCTCTCTCTCTAAAGATAACATTACAATCACACCAACTACACACACAAAACTGCTAGGGGTAATTATTGACAACAACCTCAGATTTGACCTTCACATAGCCCAAGCAATCAAGAAAGTAAACAAAAAACTGAGTCTCCTTTATAGAAGCAAACAATTCACGACCAAGGAGACCAAATCCACAATAGCAAGGACTCATCTGTTATCCATCCTACTGTATGCTGCCCCTGTAATGACAAATCTTCACCACTTCGAACTCACCAAAATGGAATCCTGTTACAACAAGGTTGCCAAGTTTGCTACTGAGACCTCTCATAGATCCCATCACTGTCTTGTCCTAAAGCAACTCAACTGGCTTGAGCTGCCCCAATAACTGATACTTCAGCAACTCTATACAACACACAAGCTATACTACCTGCCCAACAAAATCCCATCACTACACCAACTAATTCAACCCTACACAACCACCAGAACCTTAAGATCCAATGGCCAAAACCTTTTAACTGTCATCAAACATAAAAATGATGCATGTAAGTCTCTCTTTGCCTGCACCATAGCCAAAGTTTGGAATCAACTCCCAAATCACATCACTGCTGCAAGCTCTCCCCTCCAATTTAAAAATCTTCTCAAAAGCCACTTTACAAACAACTGTCTCTGCTCCTGGGTCTCGCCAGGTTAATCCAACCCACTGCACTGTCGCTAAGTGCATGAATGCATCTGTTGATAATCACCTATTACTACCTCTAGTTATGCAAGTTTGACCTGCTTACCCCAAGCACACAGACTTTTCTTAATGTACTCCTACTAAAACCTTTTGTTCCTTTTCTCTCAGATACCATGTGACTTGTAATCCGTCAAACTACTAGATACACAATATACATGTACCACTGCTACATAAAACTCTTGTACTGTTTTCCCAATATTGTACTACTCTCAATCTCTCAATGTACTGCAGATTTACGTACTGCCAGTAATTGTAAAATGCTGCCAACAATATACTGAAATTACTCTGAAACAAACTTGTATATAGTCTTAATAGCAAGAAGTTAATATTTGACATTGTACTGCTTATTAACCAACTACCAAAAATATAAAACTTTGCCTACCACATGCTGAAATGAACTACCAAAATGTAAAGCTCTGCCTACCACATGCTGAAATGAGTCTATAATATACTTGTATATTGTACATGATGTTAATATTTGACTATTGCATGCTGGATTGTATTGTATTACTATTGCATGCTGATTGTATTAGATGTAATGAAATCTTAACTTGTACTGTACCTGGAGCTTTTCTCCCCGGGCCTCTGCTGAAAAAGGAGCTGTGTCCAGTCGGACTTTCCCAGTTAACAAAAGTAAAATAAATAAATAATAAAATAAATAGATCTTAGTGCAGAACAAATATCATTATGCATTATATCTTGTAGTACAGCTCCACAGCTACACTTTAGCAAAAAAGTCTTTATCAGCTAACCTTGAGTCGCTTCATGGTATTATTCCTGTGTTTCCTTCACAGCACTTGTAATACTCAATTTCTTTACCAACAGCTCAAAATACACACATTTTGCACAGCACAGCTTTATTAGGGGTGACATGAAACAGTGATTGGCATACATCTAACAGTTTTTATTAATGAATACTTTAGATAATGCAGGTGTTGCAAAACAGCTGTTATTCCACAATTTATGCAGTATTAACTTTATTTCCTTAAAATTATGAATGCAATTAAATTTATTCCTTAACATTATGAATGCAGTAGTACTTTTTACCTTAACATTATTAATACAGTAGAAACTTTTATTTCCTTAACGTTGTTAATGCAGTAGTAACTTTATTTCCTTAACATTAGCAAGTTTCATGAGTTCATTTATATTGAACTGTACCTGGCATTACCCACTTATATCAGTCCAGGTGTATGACCACATTTATTGCAGTACACCCAAAACAGAATATACCTACTGGTAGTTACTACTGTACTCTTTCTTATTTATATTACTACAGATTGCAAGATATATCTGTACTCACCACACTCATGGCACAACCTGGCCAGGCACCATGCATGGGCCTCCAGAATGTGAGCTCGCTCCTCTGCAGCTGTGGGGAGAGAAAAATACCATTATGAGTCCCTGTCTATCACAAATGCAGGTTAGTTATTGATAAAACATTGCCAATGCTGTGCTCTGAATACACATTGTTGGAGCACTTCACCTAAAAGAAGCCTAAAGGAGACAGTTATCTTTTGCCATGGCAAAGAAGGGATGTTGGGCATTGATAAGAAAGGCAAGAGATTGCAGTGATCCTAGCTGAAGAGATGGGAAAGTGGAAATTAGCAGAGAAGGAGTATAAAAAGAAAACCGAGGGACCTCCCAATAGCTGTTTTCTAAAAAAAAAAGTTAATGATTCAATGATATGGAATTATGATGTGAGATGATATCATTGAGAGCATTTGTGAAGGATGGCTGATTGGCAGTTTGTATGAGGGGGGATGAGTAGAGTTTACAGATGAGTAAGGGGAATAAGAGTTAGTGCAGGTAATGGAAAAGAGAGTGGGCTAAGCCAGTAGGGATGCAGAGGAATGGATAAATGCACAAAAGCAGACATTTATAGGGATACCCATTAAGATGGGGAAAGAGACAGGAGAAACCTTCTGTCTGGTGACTTTAGCTTTACATATTTAATTATGAAGGGTGGCACATATGTACTGGAGGATCCAATGCAGGAATTACTGGCATACATGTTGTGGTACTCAAGGGTCTACTGTACCTAGCCTCATGTCTTGAATTTTGGCAAAATTATGTTTGTAAAGGGATGAATTGATATGTATAAAGGAGAGACTAAGGTATTTGCTTGGAAAGTGAGGGATCTGTATAATAACACCACATGGGAGAGATCATTCAGTTAGGCAGACTATGTGTTTGGCTAGTGTATATAAACTGTGAGTTAATGGGGAAGGATTTAACTTTAGACATGATTTATAATGGTTAGAAAGACAGGTAAACAGAAATTAATAAAAAGCGGCATACAGCGATGGAGATTACCAGAATAGCCAGGTATAAGGTAGTCAGTTGTTAGCTGGAAGGATATAGCTGTTTAAGGATGATAATACTAAAATCTGATGAGTATATGTTGAAAATTGACATTTATAAGTTTGCTAAGGATTGGGGAAAAAGAACTGAAAGGACTGGATTTTAATGTGGTTTTGCATACTATGCTAAACAAGTTATAATATTTACATCAGTCTATATTGTCAGAAATAGTTCAGAGTGGTGCAACACAAGATGCAACCTATTAGATATATAAAAGTTAAAGGAGTTTACTAGGACACCTGCAGCATGTGCAGCAAGAAAAATGAGAAAAAAAAAATCAAGCAAAATTCACGGAAAGAGAAGCAAGCGCAAGAGCTGAAGCAATAGTTGAATATAGTGAAATAATTATTGTGGGATGGCAATGTAAATAAAGGAAGGCAAATACTAAGTCAGAATGGCATATCAAAAGTTAAGGATAGGAGAGAGAGTGAGAGAGAGAGAGAGAGAGAGAGAGAGAGAGACAGACGAAAGTGTTATGGGTGATGTAGGAAGAGGCAGATGTAAGGCTGCTACTTGAAGGACAGGAGGAAAAAACGTATAGCAACAATGCTAGGTTATAGAGAGCAGAATAATCACTAAAGTAAGAATGAGAATCTGGATATGTTTGTATAGTTTTTAAGGATTATATTCAAACAAAAAGGTACAAATTGGGAAAAAGTGTGCGGAGTACCATGTGTCTATATTCCTTCAAAAATGAGAAATCTCACAGAAAGGAAATGCATGCCAAGCCATATTTATCTCTATATAAAAGGTGGTCACAGTCAGTACCTCCTGAAGCCTTGTCAGAAATAATTGTTTTCTGCATCATTACTGAACATCATGTCAAACATTAAAATTGTTACGTCAGAAATGGAAAGGTTTACTATTCACAAGTCATTCTGCAGTCCAGAAGAATAGCTTGCATTGAAAAATTAGCTTGTCTATTTTCAAATTAAAATCACCACTCAGTTTTTCATTTATAATACTCTTGAAAAGCATTCAGAGTGTTTTATTCTCTAAAGGAATGTTTGGCTATTGTAACCACCAGGGATTCTCTGTCTCTCTGCAAGACAGTCAGATAATTTAGCAGAAATTTTGAAACTGTGGATTCAGAAAATATATTTTTTCTCACTAAAAGTGAATTAGCTGAGAAATCTGAAAAAGCAAACATATATATAGAGCAGGGGCAGTCAGGGTGAACGAAGTGGGCGATACTACCACTAATGCAAACTGCCAGGTGGCATGATTTGCACTGTAGAATATGTGCCGATAGGTCCATGTAAGTCAGTGGTGTGTCTCACTCAATTACTGTTTCTGGGTGTGAAGGTCAATAGTCATTTAAACAGCAATAATCAATGCGGATACATAAGTGACTTAAGTGACTTAAAAGATTGTATGTAGTATATGTGTGTGTTAAATACCAGTGGAATAAAGTGAATAATTACTTCTCAGAATGATAGTATTTCATCACATTATATTGAAAGATACATTTTACTTATACCTCAGTTCTGGCTGAAGGGGACACATAATGGAAGATTGCTTAGGTCGCCAATTGTCCCAGCTACAACTCTGTAAATAGGTTGTGTGTGTTGTCTTTCTGCATGATGTAGGGAGAGAAAATGTGAAGGCATTTAATAGTTCTGTTTTTCAAAGTAATCAGGAGTTGAGTCTAGAAAAACTATTCCATTCATTTATCCATCCATTATTCATTAGTATAAGTGAAGATTCAGTGGAAACTACAGCTGCTTACATTAGAGAACTAAAATAGAGGCAAGTACTGCAGATTAGTTGAATTGCATGACTCTGTGCTACAGAGTTTTTAATAAAAACATGACCGATCAAGAGACAGACTTTTATGAAAAGCTCACACGTGCAGAGTTATGAAATTACACGTGCACGGCTAAAGGATCTAACTAAGTTAGTTGATATGTATGAAATAAAATGTGTCTCAAATAATGTTAAAAAATGAAAGTATGAAGAAAACTTTTACAATAAAAGTACTGGGAATAACAAAGAAAGCAGTGACTTGCACCACATAAGATATGGTATAACCGAAATCAAGGCTTCATTTACCAGATCTGGCTCAAAGTATCAGAAAAAGAAGAATCTATTAGTTGATCAGTTCTGAAGGTATAGAAAACAGAATCATTTTGTAAAAACTTGTCAAAATAAATGAAAGGATTTCACAGAATTTGCGCATTATGAATTAAAACAAGAAAAATAAATATTGTTGTAAGTACTGTTAAAAATGAAAGAGCTGACTATGAAATTAATCATGTAGAGATAATGCAGCAAATAAATCAGTTTGACTATTGGTAAAAGAAGCTGAGTTAATAAATGCATTGTTGAATTTAAAACAGTCACATAAAGATGCTATGTCAGAAATGCATATTGCAAATTAAAGTACACGTGACTGTCACAAGAATAACTGAGCAAGAATGTTAATGGAAATCTTAAGCGTCTTTAAGAAACAGACTGAGCCAACACAGGATGGGCACTTTTGTGAATCAAAACAAGGTTCACATTTGTATTATAGATTCATGCAGTCATAGGCTGAAAATAGGTAAGGAGTCATAAAGACCAGAAAGGAGCTTTCCCATTATTTGACATGTGGCAGAGTCTTGTGCCAAATGTGTTGATATGCATGATATGAATACAATGATTAAATGAGAACATAGCTTGTTGCTTAAAATGGAGAAAGTTGCCTCAGCTATGCCAAATGCATTTTTTTCCTTAGTATGAGCAAATCATTGGGTTCTGTTCAATACAGCTGTACAAGGAATGCTAATGTTGTGTATATTAAATAAATCATTTGGAAGACAGAGAGTAGACTTCCTAGTCAGTTGAACAGTATCCCAACCTGCACTGCAGAGATAAGCCAAGATTCTATTAACTGATTCATAGAGATGCACATTCTGAGTATGAATACATCTAAGTAATACATAATTTGCATCAAGGAATTGCTTAGCTGAGCACTTTGAACAAATACTCATCCAGAAGACAACACAAAGGACTACACTTCCCAGACAATCTCACACACACACACACACACACACACACACACACACACACACACACACACACACACACACGCACGCATGCACGCACACACTAACAGTAAACAAACATTCATGCACATACACTAAACATTGCCCCTGTACTAAAGGCTTTAAACAAATAATGCAATTTGTCTATCAAAAAATAGTAGAATGCTAATGCGGGGGAAAAAAGTGTGGAAAGAATGGCAAAAATATAACACCCCATAATATCTTGAAACATTCAGAATACTCCACAACAGTACTAACAAGAAAATAAAAGAAGACAAAAACTATACTGTAACAACATTCAGAACAACAGGAAACACAACCCTAAACAATTCTGGTCAGCCATTAAACCAGTCACATCCCAACCAAAAATTCAACCCTAAAACCTTTCCCAATAACTCAGAAGAAGAATAGAAACTGCAATAGAATTCAATTCTTATTTCATAGATAGTGTAGCATCCTTAACAAAGGATTCCACACCATTTAATCCCAACCCTGCCCAATGGCTACATATCATCAAATCCACTTTTACCTTCAAACTGGTGCCCACATCCTAAAAAAAAATACACTTAAACAAACTGAAGCCATTCTCTACTTCAGCTAATGACCTTCCTGCCAAGTACCTTTAAAATTAGCCAATAGCATTGCCTATCTTGTCTTAGTCCTTATAAACTGGTCAGTCCAAAAATATTACATTCCCTCTCCCCCATGAGAGAAAAAAATCACACATTATCCCTCTACACAAAGGAGAAAATTCAACAGATATCATTGACTTTAGACTTATAGCAATCTTATCTCTTCTCGCCAAAATACTTCAAAAATGTTTTCAAGAATCATTGCTAAACTATCTCCTGCAGGAAGAGCTCTTGTCCTCCACACAGCATGGCTTCCATCCCTGCAATAGTACTAAGACTGCAATTTAACATTTAAAATACTGTCAATAAAGCTAGAGATAACAGCACACTTGTCTCCTCCTTATTTCTAGACTTGTCTAAGGCATTTGACCCAGTTTGTCACAGCAAACTTCCACTTCAAATGTCCTCACTAGGTCTAGCTCAGCCCACCCTGAATGGCTGAAAAGTTACTTTTGTAAAAGGTATCAGTCAGTAAAAATGGCACTCTACACTCTCTCTGCCTACCTCCGAATCACCATCAGTGTATCACACCACTCTCTCCTTCATTCCTAACTCGTTAACATTCTCACCAATACCATATACAAATTCACACAACAGGCCTTCCTAATACAGCACACAAATGACTCCACACTCAAATGCACATCATACAGCTGGGCACATCTGCAAAAAAATGCTCAGTAAAGCTTAACAGCCAGTGAAACTTGACTTTATAACTCACAACTCATGCACACACCCCCCCCCAAAAAAAAAAAAAAATCAAAGTACTTTTTTCGCCAAATCCATCTCCCTTGGAGAAACAAAATTTAAAATCCTGTCTCTTGATAATGCAATCATTGAAGTCACTTTTCACAGAAAATTATTTGGGATTATAGAGGATGATAATCTTAAATGTGACCTGCATATAAAAAACTGTAGTTAAAATCAAAAACAACAACAACAACAACAACAACAACAACAACAAAATAAAGTAAAAACTCACCAAAAGCTAGGAATGTTTTACATAGCCAAAAATATTCTCACCAACCCAACTAAAACTAAACTTGTCACTACTTACCTCCTCCAATCAGTAGTTTATGGAGCTCCCAACCATAATTACCTTCAGGCATCACAAATGCAAAACTTGAACAATGCTATAATAAAGTGCCTAAATTTGCAGCAAATACCCCTTTCAGAACCCACCTTTGTATAGCATTAAAAAGCCTAAACTGGTTAGAATTACCCCATCAACTAAGATATACACAGCTTCTTATCAGCTATAAAGTTATCCGGCATCCATCTGGTTGTCCAGCAATAAATACCATTCTAAATAATTATGTTCCCACTCTGTCATTATGATCCATTAACCAAAAGCTCATCTATGTCCACAAATCTATCAAATCTGCTGGACATGGTCTGTACTCATACCAAGTTGAAAAGGCCTGGGACTTCTTACCTGCATCCATCAGGTCAATGCCATCCTTCCAGTCCTTTAAAAGCATTCTGGAAGACTTCATAGGCAATATAAGGCTCTGTTCTTGATCAACCTCAGGAAAAACTACATCTCTAAATATAAACAAGTACCTATTCTTACCTTACACCACCCTACACCATCTCTCCCCTGACTGTCTGTTGAAATATGCCATAGCCCTGTTTTTCTCTCACTTCATATTACAGTTCATATTTGTATTTTTCTAACTTACCTTAATTTATTTAAACTGGCTAAAATTTCTCTAAATGTTAAATCATTGTCATCCAAGCTGTTATCTATTTTTAACCAGTGTTTTCAAATTATGTCTAATTTGGTATGATTATTAAAACTGTAGACTTTTTTATTATTTTTAACAATTGCAGAATTACTGTTCTTAAAAATATTTTTGCAATAATTTGGAGATTTTCTCCACAGGCCTCCATTGAAAATAGGTACCTACCCAGTCAGACTTTCCTGGTAATCAAATGTCAATAAATAAAATAAATAAATATACCCCCAAACATGGATACATACACATAGGCATGTTCTCAGCTACTATGTCAAACACACATACACCCCTTACTAATTACCTGAATCAGCAGGCAGAGCAAGATGAAGCTGCACTGTGTCACCCAGTGCAGATTATCTGCCATTGAAACACATGTGCATGTAAATAAATGTTCTAGAGTTGAGTAGGTAGATCATTTCAGGCAGTCTGTACACAATTATATACCAGAAAGAAGTATGTGAGTAGCATGCACCCAAAGTTCTTATTCAGAATTCTGTGTTATGAACATATGCTTAATACCATTATACTGATCATTTCTGATTTGGTTACAGAACATGAACAAAACATTAAGATGAGTGATTTTATATACAGAGGTTATCAGATTGATGCACTGAATACGCTTAAGGGATCATTTTTGAACACTAAAGGTTAAACAGGGAGAATTTATTTTCTTGTGGAGCAGTATCAGATGGACACATGAAAGGGACATTATTAACAGGTAATGATTATTATGGCTAAATCTTCCCTCATCTTGTTAACGCTTATGAAAAAAAATGACTAAAGATAAAAAGAGGTTTGTGTTTAAATGGGCTACTAATTTGAAACAGCAACTACGCTATAAAGGTAAACCACTGATTAAATATTTACATATTCCTACAAAGACCTCATGATCCTGTGTTTTTTTTTTGTTATTCACATTATTTAAATATATTATTAAAAGATGTGAATTTAAACATTCTGTGGCAGTTTAAATATTTTGCTCAGCTTGTATGCCAGCTGCTCAGCAAGAAATACTATCTGCTATACTATTTCTATGAAATGTACCATGTCTTATAAAAAGAAGTCAAAGTGAAGGTTAAAAGATATAATCCACGAGCACTACTCAGAAATTAGCTGTTATCTTCTCACCAATGCTTAAGTGATACACAAGCATTACACTCATATTAGTCATAAGTTTCTGTTCAACGTTATTGAGAAGGACGGTACATGATAGAGGTGGAGACACCACACAATTGTGACTATTTTAGTAACAGTCCATGAATGGGTGGGAATAATGCAGGATTTACCCCTTTCTGGGATTGTTAGATAATGAGGGTGAAGCTAGACTCAAGTGATTAGACAAAGCTAGTTGAGGGTAAATCTTATTTTACCCACACTCAGGAGTAGATTATTGTTATTATACAATGACATTATTTAAGAAAACGTTATTTTTATCTTTTATAAATAATGTCATTGTATAAAGGAATTCAGTGCTCACCCCACTCTTCTAGTAATCTAGGGCATCAAATGTGGGCAATGCACATGTTCTGTGGCTACACAATATGGTTCTATCTCTGCATTTATTTTCTCTGCTGCTGTATTTTCTGTGAAAATTCTACATGGTTTATATAGACTTTCATGGAATTTGCAGACATTTGCCTCATATTTTTGGTCTGTTCTTCAAAGAAGCTGTTGTTTTCTGGCAAATGTGTAAGGAATGAAGTCAGTAAATATTGAGCTATATCAGAGAGTGGTGATTGGAGCAGATTTCAATGGGCATGTTGGTGAAGGGAACAGAGAGGATGAGGAAGTGATGGGTAGGTATGGTGTTAAACAAAGGAATACAGAAGGTCAGATGGTAGTGGATTTTGCGAAAAGGATGGACATGGCTGTGGTGAATATATATTTTAACAAGAGGAAGGAGCATAGGGTGACATACAAGAGTGGAAGAAGATGCACACAGGTGGATTATATCTTATGTAGGAGGGCCAGTTTGAAGGAGATTGGAGACTGTAAAGTGGTAACCGGAGAAAGTGTAGTTAGGCAGCATAGGATAGTGGTTTGCAGGATGACGTTGGTTATCAAGAAGAGAAGGAGGAGTGTGAGGGCAGCACCAAGGATCAAGTGGTGGAAATTGAAAAAGGGAAATTGTGAGGTGGAGTTCAGGGATGAGTTAAGGCAGGCACTGGGTGGCAGTGAAGAGTTACCAAATAGCTGGGTAACTACAGCAGAACTAGTAAGGGAGACAGCTAGAAAGGTGCTTGGTATCACATCTGGACAGAGGAAGGATGACAAGGAGACATGGTGGTGGAATGAGGAAGTACAGGAGAGTATACAGAGAAAGAGTTTGGCAAAGAAGAAGTGGGATTGTCAGAGAGATGAAGAAAGTAGACGGGAGTATAAGGAGATGAGGTGCATGGCAAAGAGAGAGGTGGCGAAGGCTAAGGATAAGGCATATGAAGAGTTGTATGAAAGGTTGGACACTAAGGAGGAAGAAAAGGACCCATACCGATTGGCTAGACAGAGGGACCGAGCTAGGAAAGATGTGCAGCAGGTAAAGGTGATAAAGGATAATGAGGGAAACATACTCACAAGCGAGGAGAGTATGTTGAGGAGATGGAAAGAGTACTTTGAGGTGTTGATGAATGAAGAGAATGAGAGGGAGTGGATGATGTAGTGATAGCGAATCATGAAGTACAATGGATTAGCAAGGAGGAAGTAAGGATAGCTATGAAGAGAATGAGGAATGGTAAGGCTGTTGGCCCAGATGACATACCTGTGGAAGCATGGAGGTGTTTAGGTGAAATGGCAGTGGAGTTTTTAACCAGATTGTTTAATGAAATCTTGGAAAGTGAGAGGATGCCTGAGGAATGGACAAAAAGTGTTTTGGTACCGATTTTTAAGAATAAGGGTGATGTGCAGAGCTGTAGTAACTACAGAGGGATTAAATTGATCAGTCTCAGCATGAAGTTATGGGAAAGAGTAGTGGAAGCTAGGTTAAGAAGGGACGTGATGATTAGTGATCAGCAGTATGGTTTCATGCCAGGAAAGAGCACTACAGATGTGATCTTTGCTCTGACAGTGTTGATGGAGAAGTACAGAGAATGCCGGAAGGAGTTGCATTGCGTTTTTGTAGACTTAGAGAAAGCATATGACAGGGTGCCTAGAGAGGAGTTGTGGTATTGTATGAGGAAGTCAGGAGTGTCAGAAAAGTATGTGAGAGTGGTACAGGATATGTACGAGGGTAGTGTGACAGCGGTGAGGTCTGCGGTGGGAGTGACAGATACATTTAAGGTGGACGTGGGGTTACATCAAGGATCAGCTCTGAGCCCTTTCTTATTTGTAATGGTGATGGACAGGTTGACAGACGAGATCAGATAAGAGTCCCCGTGGACTATGATGTTTGCAGATGACATTGTGATCTGTAGTGAGAGTAGGGAACAGGTGGAGGAGACCCTGGAGAGATGGAGATATGCTCTAGAGAGAAGAGGAATGAAGGTCAGCAGGACTAAGACAGAATATATGTGTGTGAATTAAAGGGAGGACAGCGGAATGGTGAGGATGCAGGGAGTAGAGGTGGTGAAGGTGAATGAGTTTAGGTACTTGGGATCAGTAGTTCAGAGTAATAGTGAGTATGGAAGAGAGGTGAAGAAGAGAGTACAGTCAGGATGGAGTGGGTGGAGAAGTGTCAGGAGTGATTTGTGACAGACGAGTACCTGTAAGAGTGAAAGGGCAGGTCTACAAGTGGGTAGTGAGACCAGCTATGTTATATGGGTTGGAGACAGTGGCATTGACAAAAAGGCAGGAGTTTGAGCTGGATGTGGCAGAATTAAAGATGTTAAGATTTGCATTGGGTGTGACGAGGGTGGACAGGATTAGGAATAAGTATATTAGAGGGTCAGCCCGGGTTGGAAGGTTTGGAGACAAAGCCAGAGAGGCACGATTACGTTGGTTTGGACATGTGCTGAGGAGGGATGCTGAGTATATTGGGAAAAAGATGCTAAGGATGAAGCTACCAGGTAAGAGGAAAAGAGGAAGGCCTAAGATAAGGTTTATGGATGTGGTGAGAGAGAACACGCAGGTGGTTGGTGTGAAAGAGCAAGATGCAGAGGACAGGAAGAAATGGAAACAGGTGATCTGCTGTGGCGACCCCTAATGGGAACAGCCGAAAGAAGATGATGTTTTCCATTTCAAGGGGTAAGTGTGTGCAAAATTTGCATGAAGCTGTTTGCAGGGCCACTCCCAGCATCAACATTTATTTTTTTAAATGTGATGTATTGTTCTGCCTCAAGGAGCAGCAGTGTACTGGTAACAGATACTTTTTTTTCTTTTATATTTCAAATTATCTGCTTAGCTGAATAGAAAAGTGAGCTGATGCAACATGTTCCTCTGAAAAATGTTAAACTGACAATAGGAGCCTTAACTTATTTAACTGAATTTTTAAAATGTATTCTATCTCCAAATATTACATTTTGGTCATATAAGTTGAATCTATCTTTAACAATAGTAGTCAAATTATGTGTAATTTGGTATAATTATTTAAACTGTAAATGTTTTGTATTATTTTTAAAGAATGAACAATTGTTTTTCTTAAAATGCTTTTGTAATACTTTGGAGCTTTCCTCTTAGGGCCTCCTCTGAAAATGGGCACTTACCCAGTCAGACTATTCTGGTAATCAAATTACAATCTTCTTCTTCTTTCGGCTTTTTCCCAGTTAGGGGTCGCCACAGCAGATCACCTTGTCCGCACATTGAATGGCAGTGGAGTTTTATGGTGTCGAGTTGCCAGCCCAACCTTCCACAGAAGGCACACTCACACGCACACCTAGGGCCAATTTAGAGTGTCCAATCCACCTGCAGCATGTCTTTGGGATGTGGGAGGAAACCGGAGCACCCGGAGGAAACCCACGTGCAGACTCCGCACAGAAGGCACCCCAGCCGAGGATTGAACCGGAGAACCTCTTGCTGTTAGGCAGCAATGCTAACCACTGCACCACCGTGGCCGCCCGGTAATCAAATTACAATAAACAACATAAATAAGGAACAATTTACTGGTAATGGGTACTTTTTTCACATTTGAAATTTACTAGTTAGCATCATGGAAAAAGTAAGCTGAGGGACATCTTCCTTTGAAGAACTTTTAATTTATAATGAACACACAGTTGATTAGTTCAATCAGTGTGCACATTTGTGAATGTGAAATTTACAATGTGAAATTACTTTCATTGGAAATGTTAGGGTTTGTTTGATGAGAATTGATATACATCCAAAATTAAATGCTGCGGTCAGCATAATACCATCAGTAATTTACAAAAAAAAAAAAAATAGTTCACAAGACATTAACCATGTGCACTTTCACAACAGTGTAATGACTGGCTAGCCTTTTCATCAGACTAGCAACCTATCAACATCAAAGAATTACTCTTTAAATGTGAAAGCAGAAAAGAAAAAGGTATTGAAAAAACAAGGATGAGGAACACCACGATGATGCAGCAACAAAAATCGTCTTTATTGGTACAAAGAACAAGGAAGATGCACACTGTACGCTTCTTCAGATCTAGTTCATATAAAATAGAGCAAACCTTATATAGTGCTTCTAATTGTCCATTAAGTAATTAGTATCTTAATTAATTAATCAAGATATAGAGTTGATTGTCTCAAGTAATAGCTGCTTACTCAATGAGACCGCTAAAACATTTCCTGTTGCTGCAAACAGCAGCATTATGCTTAAAACTAGACACACTAAGATATGCTAAGCTATTTTAAAAACACAATACAATGGTAAGAGGTTATATATATCTCATATTGGTAAAAACTAAACACAAGAATTATACAGAATTTGATCCACTACTAAAAACAACCATAGAGAAAACAATACGTCTGATAAAGTGCGTGTGTGTAGTAGAGAAAATCAATAATAAAATAACAATTCATATGCAATAAATACCAGAAAGCTCTCTAAATGCTCTGTTCATAAATGTTTCACTAAACAATAGCTATTATAAGCTAGATAAACAGAAAAATGAAATATCATCATAGAATCACTTAACGCTGTTGAAAGCTTATAACGCTACTGGAAGACAACAGTAACCCGACTCAAAAAACATAAAGCTCACTAGACCAAAACTGTTAAAGAAATCATGGTTTCTAAAACTAATTGGAGCTAAGGGTCTGTTTGTGAGTGTCTGATGAAGCTGATGCTCCTCCGACTTGGCATAGAACCTTATAGAACACAGATTATAAAAAACACTAATAGAAGAAACTATGGGACATACTATAAATAATATATGTTTGTAGTAAAGAGGTATATTAGCTTAATGCATATAAGATAAAACTACCTGAAAACAACGAACCCTATAAAATATTGCTTGTATAAATTATTAAATATTTATTTATTAATTAATTAAGTATTTAGTGTCAATAGTTAAAAATTTTTTAGATGAACTATAACCTAGATGTGTAAGATAGTGCAACTTAAGTTGTATGAAAATTCCAATTGCAGAATAAAAACATCTTGAAAATATTATATAAATGTATAAAATGTATAAAAAAAAAAAGAAAAAAGGGGATATATATGACAGCCAAATATTACAGATTATTTATAGAATACATGTCAAAATATATAAATATAGTGTAATTGATCAATAAATAAAATGTAATATATTGTAATGAAATAGGTGACTGGTCATATAGATAAAAATAGAAATGAAAATAATTAATAATTACATATTTAATCATTAATAGTTAATAAAAAACATCAATGTCACATATATAGTAAGCAATGCGAATATGGTCTTAATATTATTAAGAGATGCTATTAATATTTATGAATCTATAGATAGCTATCTATATAGATGTATGTATATCCTTAGTATATATAGGACATAAGGGTGTATAACTCTCTGTAAAAAATTAAAATAATTTAAATGTAGATAGCCTCAAAAGGAGAAACCCCAATAAAATGTATAGCAAAAGGTTTCCAAGGACTGCTTATGTATGAGAAACAGGGACTATATGTTATTTCAGGCTTCTTTTCTTCAGAACTGATCTAACGCTGACATACTGATTAAGACCCGGAGTATAATGTGCTTTAAACTTTAGAATCCATTGTAACTCTATACTTTCCAGTTCATTAAAAGCATCACCTTTCCTGTCATTGGGATGTACCAGTTGCAGTGTTCTAAACCTAAAACTGTGCTCTGGATTATTCAAAATATGTTTAGTTAGAGCACTTTTCGGGTCTTTCTTTCTAATGTCATAGGTATGGTTGTAGATGCGTTCCTTCAAGGATCTTGTAGTCATCCCAATGTAGAACGCATCACAGTCCAAACAGTTGGCTAAATATATCAAGTTTGAGCTGGTGCAGGTTGATCTAAATCTTGGTTTAAATTTAATATTTAGCCTGGGATGCGTAAATTCTATATCTTCTGAAATGTAGATGCACATATTGCATCTGTTACATGGAAAGGTGCCTGTCTCAATCAAGTGAGATGATTCTCCTTCTATGTTTTTCTGTATCTTAGCAATAGTCCTGCATGTCTCTTGTTCTAATTTTTCTATACATAGCAGTCTTTTGAGGTTCTTACTGTTAGTGTATAGAAAGTTAGGTTTAGCACCTATAATGTCCTTCACCTCATCATTAGTGAGTAATATACCCCAATTTTTACGAATAATATTGATAATATTGCTATTGTCACTGGTGTACCTAGTTTGAAAGGGTATAGCTTCCTTGTATGACTTAGGTGCATTATAAGTCTTCTGGGATCCCTTCCTAGATGTAGAGGGGATGGGGATACTTTCAGTTAATAATTTCACTCGCTGAATCAATCGTTTATCATAGTTTCTTTCTATGAACATATCTTCTAGTTTCACTAGTTGTTCTGTTTTATCATCCTGTTTATTACATAATTTATTGACTCTCATGTATTGACTTTTAACAATGTTCTGGAATATATGTCTGGGATGCATGCTGGTAAATTCTAATAATGTGTTCTTCCAACACGGTTTCCTATAGATAGTATGACTCAATTTTCCATATTCATCTTTAGTGATGGTAACATCCAAAAAATTAATTTTAGTCATAGAATGTTCAAAGGTAAATCTAAAAAAGGATGTTGTGGTTTCTAAGTCTTCCACCAAGTCTAAAAACTCTTGTAGGGTACCATCCCAAAAGATTATGATGTCATCTACAAATCTTTTATACAGTAGCATTTTATCAAAATAAGCATGTTTAAACAGGTGCATACATTCCCAGTAGTAGACAACAAGATTTGCATAGGTGTTTGGAGTGCCCATGGCCACTCCCCATTGTTGCAAATATAACTTCTTGTCATACATAAAAACATTGTTATTCAATACAAGGTCTAAAACAGCGTTCAGTAAAATTTTTTCATCATTACTATAACTATCAGTGTTGTGCAGAATATGTCTAATGGCTTCTGAACCGTACCCATTAGGGATAGATGTAAAGAGGTTTCTCATATCCATAGTAATGAGAATGGTGTTTTTAGAGATGCCCTCTTTAAAACTGGCTAAAACCTCTAGTAATTGATATGTATCCTTCAAGATCGAACTGATTTTATTAATAATGGGTCTAAGCTTCTGTTCGACTAAAACTGACATTGTTTCAGTAACCCACCCTTCGCCTACTACTATAGGTCGTAGTGGTGGTGGAATTATCCCTTTATGTACCTTCGGCAACCCTTTTATATAGGGAATCTTCGGTTGCTCTATCATAAAATATTGATATAGATCTTGGTCAATCTGCCTGCACATTAAAAAATCATACAATTCTTGATGTACAGAGAAAATGACTTTAGTAAGATCATTAGCAAGAATTTCTTTGTATGTGTCAGTTTCTCTAAGCATAGTAAGCATTAATGTATTATAAGTAGTGTAGTCTAAGACTACTATCCCACCCCCTTTATCTGCAGGCTTTATAACTATTCTTTTATCATGTTGCAGTGCATAAAGGGCTTCCCATTCAATGTGTGACAAATTAGTATATAAATTATCCTTTCTTTCACTATTGAAATATTTGTAAAAGTCTGTTTCGTGAGCGTTAATAAAACATTCTGTGACAGGTGTTTGTGATGGTGTAAAAACACTTTTCTTTCTAAAATTCTTGTTCTGTTCTTGACTAGCACCATTGCATTGCACTTTATTCTTAAACATACATTTTAAATTAACTTTGCGAGTAAAAAGCCGCAGGTCAGTAAGAACTTTACTTATATTACTAACCTGGGCTGGAATAAAGGATAATCCTTTATTTAATAGGTTACAGTCAATCTCTGTAAGGGTCCGTTGAGAAAGGTTAAAAACTAAGTCCTCTGTTCCCTTTTTCGATTTCTGTTGTTTGATGTCATCTCTTCTCCTGAGAACTTCCTCTTGGTACGACCTCTGCTTCTTGACCTGCTTTGAAAATTAACTTTAGCGGAAGAGGTAAAACCCTCTATATTTCCATGTTTAATCTTCGGTTTGGCACCTCGTGTATTTTCATCTTGTTGGGCGAGAGCTTGCTGGTTGCAAGGAGGAGTGTCTCTGATTATATTACTTTGCATGTGCGTCAGAGAAGAAGACGCCAAAGGTATTGCAGTTGTAGCAGCTGATTCCCTTAAGGTGGAACCGATATTCGTTACTGCTAAGGCATAACTCTGATTTATAGAAAGTCCTTGATTAGAATCTGTGCTGGTAGGGAACGCATTCTCATTGGTATTGGTTTCACTGTATCTTGGCCAGGAAAAGACATTATTATTGGCAAAGTCCATATGATCCCTATGTAGTTTACGTGTTTTTATTTGTTGCAATTTGTCACCATAGGCAAAAAGTTGACTAAACATATTATCCAGTCTCTGCTGAAAACTTTCCTCCTTAAAATTAGTAGAGATGTCTTTACTTAGAGATTCAGCTCATGAATGAAGATCTTTCTCTATAGGAAGAAAATGTTCTATCAATAGTTTTATATAACTAAACCCCAAATCAAGGTTTAGTTGTTGCCACTTCCGAAGTAGCTCAGGGTGAGTTTCACCGTACGAGGGCATAACTAGAACCCTCATGCCTCTAGGAATCAATTTAAAGGGAAGACATGCCTCTAAGTGGCGTCTTTGCCAGATTAGTCTATATAGTTTATACAATGTGTTTTCCAGTTCACGGAAGGTGACATTAAAATCTTTCATTCTGTCAATGTTACCTTTATCAGTATTTGGTGTTGTAGCTGTGTGTTCCATGTTGATATTCAACAGCGGAGAACAGTAAGAACCTCAAAAGACTGCTATGTATAGAAAAATTAGAACAAGAGACATGCAGGACTATTGCTAAGATACAGAAAAACATAGAAGGAGAATCATCTCACTTGATTGAGACAGGCACCTTTCCATGTAACAGATGCAATATGTGCATCTACATTTCAGAAGATATAGAATTTACGCATCCCAGGTTAAATATTAAATTTAAACCAAGATTTAGATCAACCTGCACCAGCTCAAACTTGATATATTTAGCCAACTGTTTGGACTGTGATGCGTTCTACATTGGGATGACTACAAGATCCTTGAAGGAACGCATCTACAACCATACCTATGACATTAGAAAGAAAGACCCGAAAAGTGCTCTAACTAAACATATTTTGAATAATCCAGAGCACAGTTTTAGGTTTAGAACACTGCAACTGGTACATCCCAATGACAGGAAAGGTGATGTTTTTAATGAACTGGAAAGTATAGAGTTACAATGGATTCTAAAGTTTAAAGCACATTATACTCCGGGTCTTAATCAGTATGTCAGCGTTAGATCAGTTCTGAAGAAAAGAAGCCTGAAATAACATATAGTCCCTGTTTCTCATACATAAGCAGTCCTTGGAAACCTTTTGCTATACATTTTATTGGGGTTTCTCCTTTTCAGGCTATCTACATTTAAATTATTTTAATTTTTTACAGAGAGTTATACACCCTTATGTCCTATATATACTAAGGATATACATACATCTATATAGATAGCTATCTATAGATTCATAAATATTAATAGCATCTCTTAATAATATTAAGACCATATTCGCATTGCTTACTATATATGTGACATTGATGTTTTTTATTAACTATTAATGATTAAATATGTAATTATTAATTATTTTCATTTCTATTTTTATCTATATGACCAGTCACCCATTTCATTACAATATATTACATTTTATTTATTGATCAATTACACTATATTTATATATTTTGACGTATTCTATAAATAATCTGTAATATTTGGCTGTCATATATATCCCCTTTTTTCTTTTTTTCTTTTATACATTTTATACATTTATATAATATCTTCAAGATGTTTTTATTCTGCAATTGGAATTTTCATACAACTTAAGTTGCACTATCTTACACATCTAGGTTATAGTTCATCTAAAAAATTTTTAACTATTGACACTAAATACTTAATTAATTAATAAATAAATATTTAATAATTTATACAAGCAATATTTTATAGGGTTCGTTGTTTTCAGGTAGTTTTATCTTATATGCATTAAGCTAATATACCTCTTTACTACAAACAGATATTATTTATAGTATGTCCCATAGTTTCTTCTATTAGTGTTTTTTATAATCTGTGTTCTATAAGGTTCTATGCCAAGTCGGAGGAGCATCAGCTTCATCGTACACTCACAAACAGACCCTTAGCTCCAATTAGTTTTAGAAACCATGATTTCTTTAACAGTTTTGGTCTAGTGAGCTTTATGTTTTTTGAGTCGGGTTACTGTTGTCTTCCAGTAGCGTTATAAGCTTTCAACAGCGTTAAGTGATTCTATGATGATATTTCATTTTTCTGTTTATCTAGCTTATAATAGCTATTGTTTAGTGAAACATTTATGAACAGAGCATTTAGAGAGCTTTCTGGTATTTATTGCATATGAATTGTTATTTTATTATTGATTTTCTTTACTACACACACGCACTTTATCAGACGTATTGTTTTCTCTATGGTTGTTTTTAGTAGTGGATCAAATTCTGTATAATTCTTGTGTTTAGTTTTTACCAATATGAGATATATATAACCTCTTACCATTGTATTGTGTTTTTAAAATAGCTTAGCATATCTTAGTGTGTCTAGTTTTAAGCATAATGCTGCTGTTTGCAGCAACAGGAAATGTTTTAGCGGTCTCATTGAGTAAGCAGCTATTACTTGAGACAATCAACTCTATATCTTGATTAATTAATTAAGATACTAATTACTTAATGGACAATTAGAAGCACTATATAAGGTTTGCTCTATTTTATATGAACTAGATCTGAAGAAGCTGCAGAAAGCGCTCATCTTCCTTGTTCTTTGTACCAATAAAGACGATTTTTGTTGCTGCATCATCGTGGTGTTCCTCATCCTTGTTTTTTCAATACTTTTGCCTACTTATACTTTGGAGGTGAGGATCTTTGGAGGTTTATTGCTGGGATTGTGATACATACGCATAGAAAAGAAAAAGGTGGTTTCTGATACTAAGAATATGTATATATAGTTATACAGGAAAAAAAATCACAGTCATAGAGGATTAAGTGTGAAAGAGAATCAGTTTAGGACGCATGGGGATAAGGGAACACAAAAGTTAGTTAACAATGGGAAACAATGACAAAAACTGGAAAATTGTAAGATGCTGCAGATAATTATTTATTTAATAAGGAGACTGAAACAATACAAACGTGAAAAAGAAAGACAGAAATTATACAAGTGACAGTTATAGCAGGAAGAGGCTAAACCACTGGAAAGAAAAAAGTAAAGGAACGGAAAGGCAATTGAAAGAAGCTAAGAAATAAAGAAAAGAAATTTGAAATATTTCCTTTCTAGGTCCCCCTATGCATCACTAGTATTGGAAATCATGTTCTAATCCCCACCTATGAGTAATATTCCATGATGAAAACTAATTACTTCTCCCCAAAATTTTTATGCTCCATAATAGCAGTTTTTTTAATAGCAGTTTTTGGAGGAAATATATATATATATATATATATATATATATATATATATATATATATATATATATATATCTATATATATATATATATATATATATATAGATATATATATATAAATATATATATATATATATATAGATATAGATATATATATAGATATAGATATATATATATATATATATATATATATATAAATATATAAATATATATATATATATATACACGTCAGCATAATATTCCTTCCTTGCCAATAGCCCCTTTTTACCACACACCTACTATTGTTGTCTTTTTTATTCTCTCCTCTGCTATCACTATTGGAGTCCGTCTAGCAATCAGGATTATTATCCACCCTTTTCCTTTGTCACTGATATTATACTGACTATCCATCCTATAATTTTTCTTTCTCAGATTCACATGCTCATTTCTTTCCAAATGTGTTTCCTGCAGCATTGCTGTTTGTACTCTGTATTTCTTAATATAATGCATTACCCTTTTCTTTTGTCTATGCCTGTAAGGTCATTTACATTCAAAGCCAATCTGAATATTGTAAACAACATAACAAAAGAAGATAGATTTCAGTAGGAATTTAAGAAAATATTTGCTATGGAAGACATGAATTCAGTAGTAGGACCTCAAACAGAATTTATATATTATTCCCAAAGGTACAAAAACTGGAATAGACTGAACATAAATTTTATCTCACAGGAAGATGTGGATGTAGTTCAAAGTTTTGATCCACATCCAATAACTATGCGTCAATAAAAACTAAGGTAAAAATGCAGAACGATGAAGTAAAAATAAGAGACTGATGTTTTCCCACCTGCTTCTTAATAGTACAGGAATTTAAGGAATGGGTAGTGGAAATTATTTGAGAGGTAATAGAAAATATATAAATATCTTCAAACGTGATAATTAATGAGTGAGAAAAGAAAGAGATATGGTTAAGCAGTAATAGATTTTTAGAAGGGCCTTATATCATTACAGAATAAGGGGAATCTCACAGAAAAAGAAAAGGATCAACTACAATGTGCTAAAGAGAAAATAAAGGAGAACTTGTACAATGTGCATGAGGTTTAGAAAACTATTACTGACAATAACTCCAGAACACCACATATTTTATCACAATGGCATAGGCAACAGAAAGTAGAAAGAATTGACTTAGGGAGCTAATAACAAGGAAAATAAACAAGCAATGCTGTAGAGGGATTATAGATTTTTCAGAAAGTTTTATGAAAATTTGTTTAAAGCAGAGAAATCCTCCATAATCTGCATTTTCCTTTCTTTTTCTTTTCACTACCTGTCTACATCTAATAATTCAGTGACTAATCTGCTCACCAGACAATGCTACAATATGCAAACTGGGAAAGATATGTCATTATTGTAAATACTTCAATGTACTAGTTGCATTTACTTCATTTTGTTTTATTTTTGTTAGTTATTCATTTCACCTGATTGCTCATATGTAATGTTTGCCTATGTTGTACTGCTGCATTGTTTTCCTTGGGTTTTGTATATTGCCTACTATGTTATCTTTTTATGTTTGTACTTCTGGAGCTTTTCTCCTTAGGTCTCCACAGAAAATGGTCCATTGGCTCAGATGTGCTAACCCAGTTAACAAATATTAAATAAATAAATAAATAATAAATAGAAATTTGAACATCAAGAAAGAGTACAAATGGAAATATTTATGGAAGACTTAATTATGCCTAATGTGGAGGTAGATGAGGCTCAACAACAGGTAGATGAGGCTCAACAATTAACATTTAACCTACGTGCAAATAAAATTTGAAATATATCACAATGGCCTGATTAACATTTGCATGTACAAAAAACCACTCTGTTGAAAATTAATTTGGATTTAAACAGAAATAACTTTATGAGCAGCCATTAAATTAGTAATAGAATACTTTGTTATTCAAATGCTTCTAACTTGCACAAATCATTCCTCCTTTCATGGGTTCAAAGGTTCATAGGTGGTTAGTAGGCTAATGATTGTAAAGGACCTTTTCAATCCTAGCCATTCTTCCCAAATGTATCATACATGTTATTAATCCACTCATTGTACATGGACTGGACTTTGGGCAAGTATTCATATGCTTCCTCTTTCTAATAGATACAAGGGTGACAGACTAGCATAAATTTATGATTCCCCATCTACAGATCCAAATTTTGCTTGAGTAATTGCATAGATGGGAATCTTTTTCCAAAGAAGGGGTAGACTTCTGAGATGCCTATCTGTTCCTTCAACGTCTTAGTTATGTTTCATACTAGATCATGTGTTTCTGATGCCATTTGATTTGCAGATGTGCAACAGGTCTGTAAGGGCTTGATGACAGGATAATTTGTAGGCCAGTCATTGATCACTTCTCAGGAATCTATAGGAGATTAAGTATAAGAACAAGGCTTTTAGGCAGGCTGCATAGGATGTGTTTTTTACACCATATACTATTTTGGTAAAGAATTTCTGTATTTGCTACAATTGTTCCATGTGCCCATTCAGACACAAACCAAAGGGAGCATTGCTCTGAATGACTGGGGTCTAAAGAGGGTGAAGTACAATAGAACAATGATATATTTGGGTCTAGATGCCATACTCTTGCTTATTCTGTGCACCACAAAACAGGTTCAACAATTATTACAAGAAGTGCCACTATAACTGAGTATAACTTGGAAGTAATTTCCTATTGCTATATAAAGTTATTCATCTTTATACTAATTCCAAATCAAACTGTAGTCACACTTACTTGAAGAAGCAAAGTGATGTGGCCTTGGAATACTTAAATTAACACAATATTGGCCTCTCACCTTGATTTGCAGTGGCAATAGTTTATGCCTTAGACCTACCGCAACTACTACTGCAACTTGTGCAATAGAGAATTTTTTTGATTGTTTTGTCTTACACTGGCTAAATGTATGCTTCAGCTGGCACAGCTCACAATGCAACAAAATAAAACACAAACACACATTCAAACAAACAAATGAAATAAATAACAAAAAACAAACAGCATGCAAGCCCGATCTTGCTTAAACTTTTAGTAATCTGTTGATTACACAGTAATGTTTCTTTTACACATCAGCTAATAAGCCATTTGGGTGAGATTTCTAAACATAATATGGACTATATAGCTCTTGTACACAAAAAGTCAGTTTTAAAATGTCAAATGTGTTTGATAAACAGTAGTCCAACATGGCTGCTGAGTAAAGGTGCTGTTATGACCAACCAGACAAATGTGTTACCATACGTACCAAAGAAGATATCTAGTGGTGTCTACACAAATCAAAGATAGTCAAACTAGCTATTAGAGGCCTCAGAAGAGATTGCATTATATCAGAGAGGTCATGGGATACTGTCCTTATACAGGCCATTGTCCAGCTATCACTTGCAGAAATAGCAATGGTGATGACACAGATGATACCACAAAAGATTCACATGCAACCCTGCCAAAGCACTTTAACATGCACTCAAACAAAAATATAGTACATTAGAGACATGTAGGTCAATATTAAGGCCACTGTTACATTTGCATGACAAAAATAAGCTTAGCCATACATACACAGAGACTATACACACTATGTTCATCAACAATGCTGATACAGATATTCCAATTGTACTAGATTAAGGCAGCTAGGCAGCTATAATAGAAGAGATCCATGTTGTCTCTGATACATTCATCACACAGGCTAAGCTAATAGTGATCTATTATTTCACAGCGCATAACAACACCTACAGAAAATGAGGTAGATGTAATGCAAATATATTATGAATTGCACCTCTCATCAGCATGTCATGCAAGTCATCCTGGTCCACATAACACATAGTGAATGTGTTTCTGCTGCAGAGGTATGAAATACAAATGCATACACATAAACACACACACACACACACACACACACACACACACACACACACACACACACACACACACACACACACACAGACACGCACACACGCACACACACACACACACACACACACACATATATCTATCTATATATATATATATATATATATACTGTATATATATATATATATACATATATATAGATATACTGTATATATACAGACCCACACATATATAAATATATATATATATATATATATGAACCCATATATATATATTTATATATATATACACACACACACACATATATATATATTTATGTATATATATATATATATATATATATGTACATATACATATATATATATATATATATATATATATATATATATATATATATATATATATATATATATATATATATATATATATATATATATATATATATATATATATATATATATATATATATATATATATATATATATATATATATATATATATATACAGCTTTTCACTACCACCGTGTTTCCCATCACCCACAGTGGCATACATAGTGAACGTTACAAATGTTGCAAAGTGACCTTAAGGAGGACACTCAGCCCAATGGCTTGTAACTTTGGCCTGGCCCTACAGGATTCCCTTCCCTCCCTTAGCAAAAGCTTCTCTTCCATCAGTGACATGCCTCTTTCTCCTACGTCTTCATTAGTTATGAATAGGTATGTGCATACTGAACCTCTGTCATGAAACAGAATGCTGCTATCAACATCTTTTATGTCAACTGTATTGCATATGTGTGACCACACAGTATTTATGTCCTTTGTACAAAATTTACATACATTTTGACAGGGTACCTGTCATCCTTGCATGGTTGTAGGCAGAACCTGATAATGATCAAATGGGACCTAAGCAAGGTAATGGATGTTCCCCACAGCAGCCTCCCTCCCAGCAGCCATCCCATTGTCCCATTACTTGACTATCTATCCCCAGTTACCATAAACATTGTTCAAACCTGTCACTTTTATTTCAAATTTTATAGCACAAGCGGTGATAGCCAGTTGTTCAACAAAACATATATCAGAGGATCTCTTGTCCTCAGGTAACACCAGCCAGCTGGTCAAGAAAACACACCAATGTCTCCACTTTTTGAGAAGATTGAAAAAGACT
>NC_056736.1:548929646-548992146 GCF_019279795.1 Protopterus annectens
TTCCATTATGATTATTAATATTTTGTTATTCAACAGTAAGAGACAACATAAATTACAATATGCACAGCCATTTTGATAAATATTCAGCAGGAAACCGCAGGTCCTGTATTAAGTGAGATTAGAGGGCTGTTTCATAGCTGATATAAGTAATGTATATATTGTTTCTTTACACAGCTATAAGATGTTTTATATTGAATAGTGAAAAAAACAGAATGTAACCAGATAGTAGTGACCAGAAATACAAAACAAAACCACAGAGCTGGTATGTAAAGGTATCCCTATAATAAGACTGTCTTAATGACAGATCTAAGTGCTCTTGCAGTAAAACACTGAGCCAAAACAAAATCTAAAATATACTGCCTGGGACTCAAAATACGAGCCAAAACAGTGCATATTGTATACCTCAAAGTCAAACTGAATGGAACTAAAATAAAGTGATAAACAGACATGCATAATTTAAATACTTGTCTACAGTTTTGCATCTCAGTTTAGATCAGCTGTTGTCACATCTTTTTCTGAATCCGAACCACTATATTTAGTACTGTCAAAAATGCACAAAGTCCTGTGCAGAAAGAGGTCTATGCACCGATAAACAATGGAAGTACTGCAATGATATCTCCACACAATTATTAAAATAGTGCACAACAAGAGTTTAATAGTATGCATCTGAACAATTATAACCATGAAACATCAGTGCAGCTACATTTCTAGAGCTCTATATAAATTAGTCTACTCCCCAAATAGCATATGTTTAGCCACATTTGCGTATTTCATACCAGCAAGATAGCCAAAATTTAGGTGGAGATCCAATAGAGCCTACTCAGTCTGCTAATACTGTGTGTGTATCCTGGTGCAACACACACAGAATAGAGCACCATTTTGTATTCAGTAAGTGGTTCTGCACACTGTGCAAAGCTGTGGAAAGATGGTAAGCATTATGGCATGCTAGTTATGGCATAAGCAGCTAAATTGTATGCTGATCAACTAATCTAAGATGGAGGAGCTATTCAACAAGTTATAAAGCAAGTGTGTAGACTCAATGCTGGTTTTCCCTGTGAATTCCAAAACCAATTGGAATATAGCAACAGAAAGGATGGAGAAGGGTGTTTAGACCTTGTTTAATTGTTCACAATCTGCATGAGTTGGAAATTGTAGAGTGCTACAGTGTAGATAGATACACACTACAGGAACTCTGCAACCTCTGTCAACCTCATCTGAGAGCAAGGCAAACTGAGGGAAACCAATACCGGTGAAGACTAAGGTATGTGTATCACTTAGAATATTAGCTACAGGAACCTTCCGCTGACCAACAGGGGACATGCTGAGGGTGTCACAGGCATTAACATCCAGGATCCTACATCAATTCCCGAATGCTCTGCAACAACATCCCAGCTACTGCATATATTTTCCCCTACACCTGAGGACAGAGCCAAAACTATGCAGGAGTACTACCCCGTAACACTCTACCCTGAAGTCCTGGGTGCCATAGACTGTACACATGTAGAAATCAAAGCACCACCTGGGGAACAGGGGAGGGTGCATATAAATAGAAAGGACTTCCAGTGCATTAACTGCCAGGTCGTGTATAATGCTAAGGGAATAATCCTGAATGTGTGTGCTGGCATCCAGGCAGTTACGACTCACATAACCAGGATAACTCTCAACTGTATGAGATGTTTTCTAGGGGGATATCCTACAGGGTCATTTACTGGGGGATGCAGGTTATGCACTGGAACTGTGGTTATTGACATCCATCAAAAATGCAGACACACCAGCTGTCTAACTCTATAATGAGGCACACACTCAATCAAAAAATATCATAGAGCATGTGGTGGGATGCTGAAGTCATGGTAGTGGTGGCTATATACATCTGGGGGATTCCTGCAGTACAATCCCCATGCATGTGCTGAAATCATCACCATCTGTGTCATGCTTCACAACATTATTCTGAGAAAACAGCTTCAGCAGGAACACCAAGGGAAGGGTCACACTTCCCACTAGCACTGGCAAGGTCACCACAGCCACATGCAGATGAAGAGACACAGAGAGAACCATCAGTCGCTGTGTGTGTAGTCACATGTAGGCATCCATAATATTCTCTCATACTGGCCAAGAGACAACTGGTAGCAAACACGCTCATCATCTAAGGGGTTAAAACCTTCATTCTAAGCATGTACATACAATAACATTGTTGCCATGCAATGCTCATAACCTTTACTTACTCGTGTAATGGCTGTGTACTGCTAGCATCAGACAGAGTCAGCCCTGAATTAAAATTCTTGCAACTGCTGGATGTCCAAGGTAAGTACAGAACCTGGAAAATAAAAATAAATGTCTAAAATACAAATGAATGGCATATCCCTGCTTGTTGTTACTTGGCATTGTAGGTAAGTATATGGTAGGTGATTTTTACAGCAATTACATCAAGATGTGACAATAGTGACTTAAGTGACTACATGTGCCATCTATCAACTAATACGTCTGACGCATCAAAGATTCACACATTCATACCTCTGAAATGTACAGATTTTCACAGAATGCCCACAGTGTGGCCTCATACTTTTGTAATGGCACATCATTAAAGAGTGAAGTGAGAAAATATTGACATACATTTCAGTTTCAAACTTCATATCGCTCAGAAAAATCATAAAAATAGTAATGCAAAACCTGTTATTCTATCAACTGTCTAAGTTTGTAAGACCAACATTTTTAAAAAAGTGTGGATATTGTTGTGCCGTTGTCCCTCTTTTATTAATGGCTTGGTTTAGCTTTGTTGGTCTAAGGGGTCGGGAAGGATGTACACATTGCAAAGACTTCTAAGAAAGCAGTACAATTTGCAAAACAGCATCACAAACGTAGATAACTAAGCACTATGTCAGCTATGTACCCTGAGCATCAGAGAAAAGATTTATGTAGCCCTGAATCCAACTCATCATGATTTACACAGATTGTGTCTGTGTCTGTGTGGGCGGGGGGGCAGGAGGCATAGGCTGAAACAAAAAGTAGTGAGTGTGTGTGAGAAAGAAAGAAAAACAGGCAGACATTTGGATAAAGTGTCAAATAGCCACTGAGAAAGAATGAGCTGTAAGACTCATGAATGTCCCATGTAACTGTTATGTGTGTTTGTCTGTATGGGCACACAAGGTGAAATTTGTGTGTAAATGTCTGCAAGCCCTGTGCTAGCTCTATATCCTGGTATGTTGGACAGGTGTGAGCCATTCATGGTAGAGGTGACACTTCATTGTCATTATCCCATACCCCAAGAACTGTCTCTGCCAGGAGATGTACTGGCATGTCCATGCCCATGGTCAAATGCAATGCTGCTACCTGAATGTGACTGATGTCTGCTAGCTGAGCTCTCCTCATGAGTACACCCAAGGCCAAGAACCCATGGCATGCCACATCTGGGTGTGGACACCTCAACCACTGATAGAACAGTGGAAGGAGTGCCACTACAGAAGCGTGATCAGGCATGGCCACATTAGCTAACAATCAATGATGTGGCTGACTTATGTCCACATGGATGCTATCCCCCTCCCAACAGTTGTTCCATCACAGACACTGCCTGTTCCAATTTGTCATTCTTCCAATCCACTGAATCAGCAATACAGTCAAGGCAGTCATGCATGTCATCCTGTGCCACATCTACAACCCTAAGCATTTTTTCTGAGGCCTTGTTTGAAGTGTCTTTGCCTCCATGACAGCCCTAAACATACTTTGAGTGGCACTTAAAAGCACACCAGGATTAAGTGGAGGATGGACATCAGGCCCCTCCGAGCACCCTCCCAACAGCCCTCCTGTGTGGCACTTCACCCTCACCCACACTTTGGCCATGGCCAGAGTCAACAGGCACTGAAGCTGTAGTAACCACACTACCCTGATCAAGTGTCTCACCCTCCATCTGCCAGTATCAGAGGGCTCACTGAAATAGGTTTGTGTAAGCCTACTATCTGTGTCTGATGGAAATACAGGGGATGGCTGAATGTCGACCTCAGTATCAGATTCAACCTCTGCGCTTGTTGACTGTGCCTGTATTTGGCCACCATCACCATCAAAGTCTGTCGATACTCTGACATTAGGTGATAAGAGTCCTACACTTCCACTGTCAGGATTTCCTGTGATAATAATGGGCAGCACAGTGGTGCAGGGGTTAACATTGTCACCTCACAGCAAGAGGTTCTCTGGTTCAATTCTCGATTGGGGTGCCTTCTGTGTGGAGTTTGCATGTTCTCCCTGTGTTCGCGTGGGTTTCCTCCGGGTACTCCGGTTTCCTCTCACATTCCAAAGACATGCATCTGGAGCATTTCCCCCCGGGCCTCCGCTGAAAACAGGCTCTGTGGAACCTAGTCAGACACTCCCGGTCAATAAATAAATAAATAAAATAAATAATAAGTAACAAACACAGGAAAGAAATTAATAACTACACTACTAATATATGTTAACAAACTAACACTGGTGCTACTATCACAGACAGTACAGCAATACACATACAGTCCTGGTACCTACCTCATGCATACAGATAAATGCATACTTCTGTCAAATGCTCATTATTACTGAAATAAAAATGTTTGGCTTACCATGTGCAGATGACTCCACACTTGTTAGAGATAATGGTCATAGAAGAAGTTAATCAAAATGAAAGGACACCATCTTCACAATAACAATAACATGGGGGGAGCAATTTATTGCTTTTATACAGCCATTAGCAATGCATTTAACTAAAACTGTACAGGAACAGGCAAGCAAAAACTGAGGGTAATGCTACTCAATGCTAGGTCTAAATCTCCAAATGCATTCCTTGAGGCACTCCTTAAAATGAAGAACATTGATATCTGTGCAGTGACTGAGACCTGGTTCAAGGCTCCACAGAGCACCCCTGCATTTCCAAGTTATAACTCATACCACACTTTTCAGCCACCTAACCTGGACCGGAACACCTAAGGTGACGTGTGTCCATATCCATATTCTTTAACGATATCCACACCTCCAGGTTAGTTGCTCAGCATAATGCATGCAATGTTATCCAAGTCCAACTAACTCTGGGCACAATTGCAATTCAAATTGCAGCTTGCTACAGATCCCCCACCATGCCCCAGGATTCCCAAGCCTCTTTTCTTGATATACTGGAAAATATTAGGGTTCAACCAAACACCTTAATAATGGGCGATTTCAACTACCCCACAATTAACTGGAAAAACTACTCATGTACCAACTCCTTTGCTCAATGCTTTCTGGAATTCATAAATTCCAATGCCCTGGATCAACTTATCCACACCCCCGCCAGAGGCAACAATATCCTATACCTAATCATTACCAACATGAGTGACCAGTGATCCACACCTGAAGTCAACTCCTTGTTGGTCAAATGCAACCATAAGCTAATCACCCTAGATATCCACATTCCACCCCCACCACCCATTAAGGAAACCATGGTAAATAATTTATCCAAAGCCAACTTCATGTTTCTTAAGGCAGAAGTGGCGAACTTCATGACACCCATGCAGATGGACAATACAGTTACAACTGCTGAATCCTACACAAATGCACTCTATAAGCACTTACACGAGTGCATGGATCGTGCTATCCCAAACAGAAACAAGACGCTATCCTCCAATAAAAAGATGCCATTTTGGTGGTCCCCTGCCATAAACAAACTGTACAACAGAAGGAAGAAACTGTTGCAAAAGAGAGTAAAATCCCATGAGTGGAGAAGCTCCCTGGTCAGCCCCAGTAAAAGGCTGAGATCCCTTATAAGATCCTCCAAAGCTAGTTACGAAAACAAAATCACCACTGATTCTAGGGACAACCACAAAGCATTCTACACTTAGGTCAAGAATATCAATGGCAACACCCAGATCTGCTCTGAGTTACAGCACAATGACATGAAAATTACAGAACCAACTGATATTGCCAACATCCTAGCAGATAGGTTCAGTGCTAACTTTACCCCCCCTCTCACCCTTGAAGGGCCCATGCTTGTCTATACTATGGATAGGTATTTCTCAATATCACTGCATTTACTCCACAGCTGCAGGTGTCCAGGCTATGAATCAGCAAGCCCATGAAGATAAGTTGCAAAGGCTGCATCATCAGGCAGGTTAGTAATTATTCTGCATGTACTGTTATATAAAATAAATGAGAGAGCCTTCAAAAGGTGTTTTAACCCTATAAATAAAGGTGTAATAATCCTTTAATAAATGTATAATTCCTGGAGTGCGCCTGTGTCATTTTCTTTGATATGTTGTTGTACTGTTGCATTTTACAAGTAGTACTGTTCATAAAAATCTACTGCCAATCATTTGCAGATCAGAGTTCTGCTGTGGTGACCCCTTACTGGGGAAAAAGCCGAAAGACAAACAACAACAACTGTTGTATTAAGCAGTGTTAACCCACACTTGGGAAGGCCCATATAACATGGACGAAGAGAGTGCCAGTAGTTTTTATGCATATTTACAGCCCTCAACTGTTGGTTCATGTCCAGCATGTACAGGTTAATCTGGCACATGAGTAGCTTGGTATTGTGTTTCCCAGAAATGTCAGTGTGCTGCCAGAAATGTAGGGAGCTGTTAACATATAACTGATAATTTCACCTGAACATATCTAGATAATTATATGAAAGTAGAGCTGTCAGTGTACCATCTTAACAGTAGTGTGTGTGAGCAACTCTCAAAATATGTAGCAGTGACATCTGCATCTTGGACAGTTTGTATGTAAGATACAGCTCATGTATATAATGATCTAGCAAAATCTAATTGCACAATATAAGGACATTGGGTATTGTAATAATACATGTAAGGGGCATATAACTGCAGTTAATAGGAATGTAGTGAAAATTAGAAGGATATATAAGTTGTTAATTGAGCTATCTTTTTCCACCCTACTGTATGTGCATAAAAATGCAATTCCACACTACAATTGGTATGCCTAATCTCAAAACATTTGTTGGGACATATGTCCTATTGGTTTATAAATATTTGCATTTATTTCTATGCATGTGCCCTATTAAAATATCACAATATTGGTGACTTGTTGCCATCAACTCAACCTGCATGCTGTTGTAATGGCCACTATTGTTCGATATATGCATGTGTTATGCTTGCTTTTCAACTGTTGCAAATCTGGTGTGTTGGGTTAATGTGAATACTTCTGCATGTTGTTATAACTAATTGGGAATGCTGTTGTCTGTTACTAACCCATATATTTATTAAACTCTCCAAAACATAGTTTGTATGGGAAGGCTGGTCCCAGCGGACTCACCTGTCCCACCTCAGGTGGCCATGACAGCTGGCACCAGCAGGTCTGATGCCCAGCCTAGGACCTCCTCCTCCATTGGCCCTGTGCCACCTTTGGGTGGAAGTGCTGCAGGGGATGGGGCTCGGCCCCCCGTGCAAGCGTGGGCAGAAGAAAGCCACATACCACCCTTCGAATGGTCCTGGCTGTGCTGCGTAGAGAGATTGAACGTTCTGTTGCAGAACCTCTACGCCAGCTTGAGGCACAAGTGGTGCAACTCCCAGGTCAGCCTGCCCTTCTTACACAGCCCCCAGCACAGCCAGCCTCTCGCCTGTGAAGGTGCAGTGGTGACTGCCCATGGTTGGGGACCTCAGTCTTACTGTCTCCATCTGTGGGCTCATGGGCTTGCGATTTCCAAACATCCCTCCCCGTCAAAGGTGTTCACCCACCACATGTGTCATATACCGCCCCTGTATGGGTCTTGCTTGTCTTGCCTGTTTACCTCCGCAACCTACTTCCCCATATATATATACCTACTTCCCCTACCCCACATTCCACTCTCACCTAAAAAAAAAAGGCAATCTGCTCCCCCCCAAAAAAAAATTACGTCCCATACATGGTTGCCCTTTTTGCACACATGTCTACTGGACACATACAATGTAATTTAATTGGCATTAAAACATACTTTGTTGTCATCACCCCTCTCTCAGGGGTTGAAAGTTTCATATCTATTTCCAAATTTATTCCATATGCACAGCTGTTGCTGTTAAAGAAATGGGCAGCTATGATCCTTCCCTACACCCGTCCTGCACATAATGAGCTATTTTCAATACTGTCTTTCCCTCTTTGTGCCCCTTTTTCACCACTTTCCTATCTCCCCATTTTTCTTTTCTTTCAAAAAAACGAGCATGGGGGTTAGCAGGAGTAAGCAGTAGTTAGCGGGTTTGCGCGAGCATGCGCTTGTTTGCGCTTAGCTAAGCATTGCTAAACATAACGCAAACCCACGCAAACCCACTTACAACTGCTTAAAAGTGCCTTAGTCACTCTGTATGTAAGGGCCCTTGTTCTGCTCAGGAGCAAAATAAAACACCTCTGTCAGTCTTGAACCCCGGACCTTGCACACACTACACAACATGAAGTACCACTAAGCCATGGTAGATATACAACAAGCTGGTGCTGAAATAAATATATCATGCATCAGAATGAGTGAATGTAACAGGAAAAACAGGAATGCCATATCATACAACTTGCTCTGTGAATCTTTACCAACAGTGGTTGTGGGATTACATTACATGACTGTGATAAGAGAAGCAGCATTCTAGCAGGAAATAATTTACCCCATCACTTTACAACACCACACAGTATCACAACAGGACAAACACTGGCATATCTTTTTAGGGCAGAGGCCATACCTCCCAACTGTCCCAAATTTTCAGGGATGTCCCTGATTTTGACACAAATTTTAGCTCTGTCCCTCTGAATCCCTCCTAAAACTACTGACTTTGGGCAGAAAGATGGTGAATTACACTTAATGAATAATGACAATAATTAAGAGTTAGACACTTATTTTACTTCAGGAAAAGATGTATTAATTCATATCCTCTGATTCTCTCAATGTTTCAACTTAATGGCACTAATATTTTAAAGGTGTCCCTGACTTTTTCTTTACTTTTCCCTGAGTCTGTTCAAATATGTACCTGAGTGTTTGAGATGTCTGGCAGAGGCAGAAACACAGAGGCATATCAGCCTTTCTGCTGTTACACACTATGCAAATAGCTTTGGGAGGAGTTTCAGAAGCATACCCTTATGTAGGAATACAACACTGAAATACAAATGGATGTAGCCATGTACTGGTAGCAATCAGCTGTAACAATGCCATTGCTCTATTGCTGAAAAGACCTGTGTGGTGCTCAGACAAGAAATAACAGACTATTTTCTGTCTACCATGTGGATAGGTCCACAGTTAGGAGTTATGCAGACAGTCTACTTGCCTTGATAAACTAACATGTACACAGCAGCCCTGTAAGTCCAGCAAGATAAAATCAACACAATAATACTTACGCTCTCTGTACTTCTGCATGCCTACCCAAATGTATAATATACCTGTGTGTGCAGGGTCTACCAAGGATGTAGGTAAGCATACTCACAGTACTGACATATGTCCAGTTTGTCTGAGCAGCTTGTGCTAATGTCAACACTAAAAAAACACAGACTGTTTAGAACTGCGTAAATGAATATTCACAGTATAGCAGTTCACAAACAATTCTTGTGCCAAAGGAATACATCTCAATAACTAGCTTTGTATGGCAGTTAATTGTAAAAGTTGAAAAGAAAGTACATCTTTCCATGTATCTTGGGGTAGCATTTTGCGGGGTGAGTACATTTCTACACTGACAAGTGGGTACTGGAAGCAGCAACATTAGGTCTGACTGCAACATGTAAATCTCTGGCTACACCCCTGGCTTTTGATATAAGAACTATACCAACCTTCTCTCTTAAACAATGATGTCCACAGCAAACAAGGATGATCTTCATCTTGGAAAGCTGAAAGGGCCACGCCTACCTGAGTTAGCAATTTATAGTACTGGGTTGCTATGACAGTGATTACTGCAATTACTACACAGCAGGCTGCATGCAATTAGCAACTGGTGGCCACTAATTGGTGCAGAGGCCATCACATGCTCATGTGCAAATACTTACAAAAGGAGGCTGCAATCTCTGCCAACAAACTCAATCACTCTATTGCAGAGACTGACAGAGAGACAGAGAGAGAGGGAGACAGAGAAAAGGAAAAAGGAAAAAGAAACATTACCAAATCATACAAAGGAAAGGTATGTGACACATATGTATTTATTGGCATGTAGTAGATGTTATTGAAGAATGGACTACATGATGTGAGCCATTCATATGTGGCAGCAGTACTTATTTATGCATAGATGTTCTGCTTAACTACTGCTATGGAAAATACAGTGTACCTGTGGGCAGTGGGACATACCTGTGAAATGTGTAGCTCAGCATTAAATGTCAAAGATCTGATCCATGTTATCTGTGTTCTGTACAGTAGTGTGGCCAGTGACTGTTGGGGGGATTAGCGCTGACCTTACATAAACATGGGTGTGACAGAACAACACATGCATGATAGCCATATTAAAGTGTAGCTTAGCACTGGCAACTGCTGTAGCAGTCTAGTATGCTTATCTAGCATTTGTAGCCATATATACCCCTCTAATGTTAGTGTGTGTTCATATGTGACATCTGTTTGTGTTGCAACAAGGCCCGACAGTTCAGCTGTGAGGTCCAGGGACTTACAACAGTGTGGACTTTGTGTGTGTATGCCACACACATACGGAGAAATATATATGTGTCATATATATTCACATCTGTATATGTGCATAGAGCAGGGGACATATTGCAACTGTTTGTGAATGGTGGAGATATATATATGTTGGTGAAGGTTAGTATGCGCACATTTGTATGTAGGTTTTAGTGTGTGACAAACAAGACAGCATACAGTGCTGGTATATGACATGTGCTGGTTAAACACTGTGGGTGGTTTGTTCAGTTTGCAATGTTGAAGCCAGTGAGGCCTGCTAAAGCTACCTGGGCTGTGAACACCTTCAATGCATTTATCCGAAGACTGTGTGATTTTATTACATTACTGTACACCTCACAACCTTTGTATAATTGATATTCTTACTATGAAAGGTGAAATGTATATGTGCCTACATATATATGTATATGTACACCAATTGATGTGTTTATATATATATATATATATATATATATATATATATATATATATATATATATATATATATATATATATATATATATATATATATGTATGTATAAAATGATATACTCATACACACCTACATCTACTTGTTGTAATAGATTCTCTGTACTGTTGAATGACTGTGATTGTTATTGTGTTTGTGAATACGTCAAAGATATGTATCTATGGGATAGCTTAGTGGGAAACTGTTTATGTCACGGTATTATGGGTCCTTGCTTTGATCCTAGCAAAAGCTGCGTATTCTGTTGCTAGGCAGAAAAAGTGCTATTGCACACAGTGTGATTAAGTCCCTTGGTTTTAACTAAGGTGTGTCATTGGAGGCTAAAGCACTACATCTATGATTATTGATTGGTACTGGTGTTGAATCCAAATCCTATGTGTACTGTAGTACTACTTGAAGCTCTGGGTCTATACAGCAAAGCATGGTGTATGTCCACATTGCTTGCATCCACTGTTTTGTGTGGTCCCTGTATTCATCACAGATTACATTTCTCAAGATTAAGGTTTTGTAAGTACTGACACACAGTACTGTATAGTACACACCAATAGCTTATCTGGGTTGTCATACCTTTGTGTCCTGTAATTATGTCTGATGTGTGTGTGGGTATGTCTGTAACATGTCCTTTGACATATGTGTGGTAAAACATATATCTGTGTATCTAGCAACATTCATAGTGCACTACAGCAGTATGCGACCCATAGTCCCAATAGTGCACATATTTTGGCCACGGGTTTGCCATTAACAAGTTGTGTGGTATAATAGTAATACATTTACTGGAACTTACACTCATTGTGATGGATGATATATTTCTTTACACATCAGCTTGATGTATATCTGCTGTGGCTAGGTTGTGCATCGTGTTGTATACAGTGTGCCAGGTACTCTTGTATAGTCTTATATAGTGATTTTATTTTGTTGCTGTGCAGAACATGGTTCTTTAGATAGAGAGTGAACCGGTCACTTTCAAACAGTTGTGGGGTGAGCAGTGATAAGTGGCAGTTAAAGTGTTTCACTCTCGGTTAGCTAATAGGTTGCTATATATGGCAGTTCAGTGATATCTGTACTGTATAATGTTAAATGTGCCATATGACTTGCTCAACATATTTTCGTATTTATGTCTTCCAGGGATCATGGCGCATCACAGGAACCCCAGTCACAGTAGTGCTGAAGATAATATAATTACTAGCAGTATGATTCAGCACTACAGTCTCATGTTCTCACGAACCAGCTAGGACCAGCAGAAGCATACTGCAATGTGGCAAGATGTTGTCCGCAGGGTAAATGAGGTAGGCCTGCATAACTGGACATATATGCAGGTACGCCACCACTGCAGTGATCTTCTCAGACATGTCCAACAGCGTGCTGCTGATGTGCGGAGACAACAGCTTGCAAAAGGAGGTGGTGTTAATATCCATCCTCCCCTCACCAGAGTGGAGTAGCTGCTCCTGAGCCTGGTGGCACCTGCCCAACAACAACAGCAGCAGACATACACCATGATGGAGGTTGGTGCCACCCAGCAAGCAGACATGGAGCATGCAGGTAACATGGCATATCTGTAGACTACTGTTATCTGTATTGGTAGATTATGCATATGTGAGATGTGGAGTGTGTTGTTAAAAGATGTGGAGCCTGTTGTTGTGCAATACTGATAATTTGAAACATAATCTGTAGCCCTGTGAATGTAAACTATTGTTGTACTGTAAGATTGCAAACATACAGTAGCAATGACACGGTTGTGGCCACTGACAAACTGTCTCATCTCTATGTAGGTCCCTCTGGGGTGACATCAAGGCAGTGGACAGATGCTGGTGAGTGTGTTCTACATTTATTATTGTAAATAAAAAGTGCATGTCATAGTTAAGGTGTAGGCCATGTACACATGTAACACACCTACCCATAATGCATGCTGTGGATGTTTGGTGTAAGACCACACACATCTCACTAATGTGATTAGCTGCATCAAACACATGCAATACACAGACTATCTCAAACAAATGTGGCTAGACTGTAGTGACCATTGGACAGGCACAGTTGATACTCAACATGCACATAACATACACATCTATGTCATACACAAAGCATTTTAACATGCTACACATAAATGATTCCCAAACCCTCTGTAAAGACACACTCCATTATCCAAAATCTCATCCACACATTACACATAATATACCTGAGGGGTAGAGGCCTATCATGGGGCATTTAAACACTCTGCAACACGCTACACATTCATGTCAGGGAATGCTCCTTATTGGCCTCCTTACACACTCATGTAACAACTGGTTGTGAAATGGTGAATGTAGCCAAGGTAGTACAGTTCCGGTACAGCATAATTAGTGCTGGTTTGGGAAACATTTGTAGCCTTGAGTGACCACATGATGCTTCATGATGATAGCATATGGTACTATACCCCATCCAGTTATTGTAACCACAGTACTACACATAGCTTTCATTGCTATACAGCTTAATGTTGCATGTGTGCACATATATGCACCTCTAAACAATATGCATACCAATCACCATTTGCACAACTGACACCTATATGTCTTGTAATGCTATTGAGTGGCTAGGTCATATGACGCACATTGTGTATGTGTAGTGTTTAAATATGCAGTTGTGTTTTAGCATGCCATGTCATGGATGACACTGGCATGTTCACAATATGATGTACACTCACCACAAGTACCGTACATTTGGTATGTGGCCGAATGGTATTCTATCAATTATCCATGCACCACTGATAATGTTGTGTGAATACTCATCATGCATGTGCTAAAAATGTGTCCACAATTATTTGCTAAAGACACAGAGGCTGTAATCAGCATTGGATACCTATCTGACACACAGATTCACATCCAGCCATGGTATGTACACCTGTGAGTTATGGTGCATAGTACATTACAGAGTTTTTGAATACCTACGCAGCAATGTTGTGTCCATGTATGCATTGTGTTCCAGGGGGAGGCCCATCACCTAATAACAAAACACATGCATCAAAGCCATGTATACTGTTAGTAACAATAACTGACTACATTTGCACTGCATGCTGTTGAGCAACACATGTCCTGCATGCTGGCATGTGTGATATGACTGTTTTGCTTGTGATACTGTACCCCACCATCACCTGCTATTGTGTATGTTCTGAGATTGCTGGTGTTGTGTGTGTCTGCTTTAGGGAGGAGTCTATTTTTGTGTGTGTGCATGTGTGCACACGTGCACATGTGGTCTGACATCATGTTCATGTCTTAAAGTGTGTTTCCTGTTTTCCTCTCACAGGTGGTGAGGTGGAGCTGGTTCAGTACAGCAGGGAACCTGATGTCAGTTGACAGTACACAAGTCTCCACCCCATCCATGTACACAGTTATACTGCCTGTACATCTATCACCAACATTGCCCTTAGCTGAGGGACATTGTATGGTTGGCACTGGCCATGACAGTGTGGTATCTATGGCACATGTATCAGAACACAGCAGCCATAGCCAGATGTCTGAAATGGTACCACATAGGCAGATGCCCAGGGGTTCTCATCAGAGCACTGCTGGTCATCATACCCTTGGCAGATGTGCCACACCTCTTTCTACCACATGCATGTTTCAAGCTGTCATGGAGTCACAGACATGAATGGAGCCATACACCAGACAGGGACTAAGGGCACAGCGGTCTCATAATACCTCTGTAAATGACAGTATCCATGACCTAGCAGTTGCCATATGTAATTACACTGAGGTCATTGATAAACATTGGGGTGAGACATATGGGTGTCCTCCACAATGTCATGTCCATGTGTCAGGACAGTGTGGGATGGTTGAGACATCGACATGGATGTATGCCAGTAACATCAGCAGCTGGAGGTCGCCATGGACGTCCAACAAGTCACAGCCACTCTCGTAGTGCCAGTACCAGCCCCAGCCCCAGCAATGTTGGGGTGGCAGTCCATAGACTATCCTAGAAGACCACGTGCATGTGGCTCTGGCCAGTCCCAGCAGGGACCTGGATCCAGTGGACATATGTCAACCTCATCAGATAGTACCCAGTCTGGATTAGTATCTGATACTGTCTGTAGCACCCCTGCCAGGCACAGGTTCTGTATCTGGAGCCAGAGACGGTGATCTGTAAAGCCTCCCAGGTACAGTCTGTAGCTGTCTCACAAATCCCTGTATATGGCAGCCACATGGTGGAACTGTGTGCATGCAGACACACACACATAAACCAGAAACCTAGGGCAAACACATACCCGCACACATTACATCAATATTGGCCCATAACAGTACTCATGGCCCTCACACACACACACTCACACACACACATGTTGATTGTATGGCTCATTGTAGGCCTCTGGCAAACCAAGAACACACCTTGTACATATGATGAAACCTGTGCCACCTCCTGTCATCTGTAACATTGATGCAGGAACAGGCTAACATGGTGCTGATGCACAGGGTGAATTTAATAAAGTATAGCAATGGTTGAATGTGTAGCATGTTGTCAGCAGTAAAGTGTAATGTTATCCTTGAAGGTGTAGCTGGCAGGCATGATCCATTAAAGCTGTAATTATCAATGTTGCATTGTTTTCACCAGTGTTTATTCCAATTGTGTTTTGTTTGCCCATGTGCCACTTGGCTGATGTGTGTAGTTGTGTCAGCATGTGTTATACAGTGGACAGTAAGTGTGGGGTGTGTGCAGCACAGGTTTGCTGGTGTACATTTGTGAACCTGGTGGAGGAGCACTGTCTGCATGTACATGCATATTGGACACATGGGCAGGTTGACATGCCCTGTATTGGCCAGTGTTAACACTCCATAGTTTCTATTGGTGGCCAGTATGCATTGTACTACACACATTCTGGAACTTGAGTACGCATGTGTGTGTATAACATGGGTTGACACTGTGCTGTGGGTGATGCTGTTGCTGCTATCTGTCATTGGTTTGCATTACTAAGGTTAACACTGTTCCAGCCTCATAATCCTTTATTAATGCACATTGTTTACCTACAGGGTTGCAGGGACCATGCTATCACAAACACAAGAAATTCTCACTTATACAGTAAAAGTGCATTAGTCTCATGGACCTCTGCCATAAACTAAATATATAATAGAAGGTGTAAAGTTGTACCAAAAAAGAGTTACATACCAAGAAGGGATAACCTCTCTGGTCAGTATCATTGGGAAAATGCAATCCCTCAATAAACATACAAGGCAAGCTTCAAAATACAAAATGGCAAGGATTCCAAAGACAACACTAAAGCTTTCTTTAGTGTTGTTCATAATCTACAGGGGAAATCTCAGATCGGGTCACAGTTAATGTAAATGGTCACAAAGTACAATTATCTGACTGACATTACCAATTCCTTGTCAGACAGTTTGAATGCGTATTTCACCACCCTGTCATTACACAAGGGCCACATTTCCAGACCTGAAGAATGTAAAACCTGATGATTCACAGACACTGTAGTTAAAACATCTCTTTAACAAAGTACACACCACAGTGGCAATGGTACTGTACAGTGTCCCTGGCTGTGTCATACACAAGCTGACATATGAAGTCACCACTCAAATGCTCTGTCCGGATGCAGCCTCTATACAGGTTACATACTTGTGGAATGACACACGGTAATGGTGTTCACAGTCCACAAGGGTTGAGCTACAACGTCTTCTTCTTCTTCTCCTTTTGGATGCTCCCATTAGGGGTCACCACAGTACATCATCTGTTTCCATTTCTTCCTGCCCTCTGCATCTTGCTCTGTCATACCATCCACCTGCATGTCCTCTCTCACCACAGCCATAAACCTCATCTTAGGCATTCCTCTTGTCCTGTTACCTGGCGGCTTCATCCTTAGCATCTATTTTACAATATACTCTGCATCCCTCCTCAGCACATGTACAAACCAACTTAATCCTGCCTATCTGGCTTGGTCTATTAACCTTCAAACCTGGCCTGACCCTCTAATATACTTATTCTTAAACCTGTCCACCCTCGTCACACCCAGTGCAAATGTTAACATAAATTGATTAAGGGTAGAACTACAACAGGTCCTGGAAACTCTCACCCTATAAGCCAAACAAATGTTATCTGGAAGGCTATGGAGCACAGCATTATGGAACTCATTAACAAAGACATTATGAACCTGCAAACACTGCACCATACCCACTTAGATTATATAAAGGCCAGATCATGGCTCCTACACCTAACAGACTTCAAGTCAGTCAACAAGGCTATAGGTGAGGGAGGGGAGGTCAACACAGCCAAGCTATATCTCACCAGCAATTCATAGCTATCCCACATACTGGTATTATACATAACCTCAACAGACTGACCATAAACAATTATTAGATTTTGGCTTGACAACTGACGCACAAATGTAGGACACACAGTAACATTTACAGCCTCCATGTAGTATTCTATGCCAGTAACAAGTGGTATTCACCTGCACTCAGTCCTGGGACGACTCCTGTTTGGCATATAGCTTTCATAGGTACAAGCAAATACAGTAGGGATATGTCTGCCTATGTTTGATGACAATGCATGCTGTGGGCTATATTTTATTCTCCAGATGACACACACATCCTCTAAAAGGGTATAATACAGACAAATACCTGGTGTCAAACTCATGCTGTAAAGCTATAAGCCAAAGAAAGCATAGTTATCCACTTTTAGAAATCAAAGTATCCCCAGAGTACCAATTAGGTAGTAGCCCCCAAAATGTGGAACAGGTACTAATGTATACATAGAGCCATGTGGTAAGTAATCTCTCCTTTGATAATCACATTACCAAAGGGTTTTGGAAATCCCTCTGTGGAGCACATAAGCAATAAAGGGTTTGCATGCAGATCCACAGAGATTGTTGCACACCTATAATGATTAGTCATCTTTGCCAGACTTTGCTTGCTTTGGAACAGGTTTCAAATATACCTCAAGCATAAACCCTCACTTACACTTTTCAATAGAAACCGTGATGAGTGGATGTGAAATGGAAGACATAGCCTAGGGATCACTGCAGTGGCTAAGCTTGTCACAAGCATACAGAAGTGACCTAAGGTATTTAAAGTGCCAGCATGCTCTGGCAAAGATAACAGATGTGTTCATGGAGAAAGCAGAGTACCCACCTATGAAATAATTGAGGTCACATGTATGTATATGGATGTGCCCCACAGCTACCTTACATGTGTAATGCACATACAGTTGTCATTGTGATATATCATACACTAGAAAAATCAAACCCCACTCCACATTGGTCAGCAGTCTCACACACAGTCAGCAAGTACAAGATTCAAACTCCTTCCTAACTACATTATGATACTACAGAAGTATGCATTTACATGACACACTATACACATTACTGGGATTTTACCTTCCCATAAGTATATTTGTAGGATGGTGACATCATCAGATTTGTCAAAGATGAGTATACCACTTTTAAGGTGTGTGAGTATTCTCTAAAAAGGTTGCGCCTCCCAAGGGAACACACACAGTTGGCAAATGCAGGATTCAAACCCCTACCTAACTACATTATGATAATGCAGCAGCATGCATTTAATGACGCTCTATACACATTATTGGGATTTTTGTCTTTCCACAGGTATATTTGTAGGATGGTGACATCATGAGACTTAACAAAGATGAGTATACCACTTTTAAGGGGTGTGAGTAGTCTCCAAAAAGGTTGCTCCTGCCCAGGGAAACACACACTTTCACATGCAGGATTCAGCCCCCTACCTAACAACATTATGATAGTACAGCAGTACACATTTAAACGATATGTTATACACATTACTGGGATTTATTCTTTCCACAGGTATATTTGTAGGATGGTGACATCATGAGACTTGACAAAGATGAGTATACCACTTTTAAGGGGTGTGAGTAGTCTCCAAAAAGGTTGCTCTCTCCCCAGGGAGAGACAGACACACACACACAGCTGGCAAGTGCTGTGTTCTTAATCCAAACTAAGTATGTCTTTACACTTCAGCAAGCAATATGGAGTTACAGGGTGCAATACAGACATTACTTGCTGACAGTTTGCCAAAAGGTTTTTTTCACATTTGCTAACCTCAGCAGGCATATCATACTAGGTGTATTGTGAGTGTATTGTATGCATAGGCCATGACCATATCATATATGGATTGATGCACCTCATGCTTGCACACACAGGGTCAAACTGGTGGCTAAGTTCTGTCAACCCAATACTGGACAATACAGTCAGGAGGAGTAGGGTCATACAACCACAACACCAACTGTCTCACATAGACCTACAATACAAGCACCAGCAAAACACACACATAAATACACATTACCATACTCAGGGAATACAAATATTAATCAGAAAAAGAGAGACTGTCCTCCTAAGCAGACAAGCAAGCAACATGCACCTCCAAGCACACACCAGAAAACACATAATACACCAAGCAGTGTGCCTCACAATAGGCCCTAAGGCAAAACAACATACCCAACACACTAGTAATAGGTGACTTCATAGTCAGGCACACAGATGTTCCACTCACTTGGCTGGACAAGGGGAAGGTTATTGTCAGTTGTCTGTCAGGTGCTATGATCTGCCACATAACACAAGCACTTGCATCACTCCAAAACAGGTACATATATGACGTGTTCTTTGTACATGTCAGTGTGAACGATCTGAGACATACATCCCAGGACAACATGACAAGAGATATATATTAGCTCTATGATCATGTAGCCCAGGCTGGTATGACCCTCACCTTGAGTAGCATCTTACCTTCACCTACATGATACTGCAATATAACAGAAAGATGATAAACTTCAACAATTGGCTGAGCTTCTGGTGTCATTCAAAGGAGATCCAGTCTCTGTCTGCCTGTGATGACATGATAGACAAGCCTTATTGCTTCGCTACAGATGGTTTGCACCTTTCGCCCCTATGCTTCTGAATACTGGCCAAGGCTCTTACTGTCCCCATATTACCTTTTTAGGGCAAGGCTCAAAGGTTCATAAGTTCATAGGTAGGTACTAGGCTATCTGTCCAAGGGAATTTATAAGCCTAGCCATAATGCGTTGGCTTTTCCCTCCCTTTTAAATTAGCTTCCTGGGCCTCTGTCTAGCAGGTCCGCTGAAGTGATCTCCGGGGTAAATTTACAATTTTCCATCCACTCGTCAAGATTCCTTTTGAAGAGAGTCAGCAAGGGACTCTGACTAACATCAACTGGGATTCTATTCCAGAGCGAGGGAAGTCTCTGGTACAGGAATCAATCCCTCCAGAACGTCCTGTTTATTGCTGCGCTGAGGTTTCATTCACTGGAGCGTGTGACTCTAAGAGATTTGGTTTTCTTGAGGTGGAGCATGTTCATTAATTCCAGGTTGGACATGGCCTTATACGACAGGCATAGATCACCTCTGAGCAGGCAGTAAGCAACTGAGTAGAGCTGGAGTTTCTTTAGTTGAGTTGCATAGGGCATCTCTTTGAGGCCCATGATCCTCTCGGTGAGGTACTTCTGTGGTCTTACCAGCTGTTGCATGTGCCGATTAAGGTACATACCAAATGGGGCATTGTACTCTACTATGGGCCTAATGAGTGATGAGTAGAGAGGCACAATGACCTCTCTTGATCTAGAGGTGAACCCTTTCATGATTAGGTGGGCTACATAGAAGGAATTTCTAAACACTTTGGCAATGTGATTATCAAAGGAGAGTCTACTGTCCACCTGTGTCCCAATGTCTCTTATCACACTTTCAGTGTTAAGTATACTACCGCCTATGTTGTAGTTCATGGGTACAGAGTTTTTACCAAAGGGGATGACAATGCACTTTTTGGCACTGAGCTTGAGGCCATGGCTTTGACACCAGGCATCTGTCTCGGTGAGGCCCTTTTGTAGGATGTCCACATCGTTAGTAGTTTTGATTATGGCTCCTAGTTTGTACTCATCTGGGAACTTCATTAGCCAAAGACCTTCTGTGTTAGCCTGTACTTCAGGGAAGTAGATACCAAATAGGACAGGACACAGGACTGAACTCTGTGGTACTCCACTTGTCACTGGTCTGAAGTCGGACTTGGAGTCTGCTACTTTCACAGTGTGGGTTCTGTCAGTGAGCCAGTTGGCAACCCATCTTGTGACATAGGGATTTATACCTAGTTTAGTGAGTTTATATATAATTTCAGAGTGGGGGGTGGTGTTGAAAGCCTTGGCAAGATCTAGATAAGCTGTGTGAACCACCTTACCCTTGTCTACGGCTTTGGTGACTGTTTCAAAGAAGTCTATCAGGTTTAGGAGACATGATCTGCCTTTTACAAATCCAAAATGGTTGTGGTCCAGAGTTTGGTGATTACCAATGTTTTTTTGTTTATAAGTTCCATGATTCCATGGCCTTGCAGACCAGGCTCATCAGGCTAATGGGGCGCTAGTTCCCGGGGTCCATGGTGGTTCCCCCCTTGTGTGGTGGGATAACTGTCACTGTGCACCATTCAGCAGGCACAAAGCCTGAGGGGAGGCTATGACTGAACATGGTACGTAGGTGTGGTGCCAGTTCATTCTGTATTTCATGTAGAACGCAGCCTGGGATGTTATCTGGTCCCATGGATGCTGTGTTCCTGGCTTTGGAGAGTGGTTTTTACCTGTGCAGCCGTGATGACAGCAACTTTGCATTCTTCCGGTATAGAGATGGGCTCTTTCATGGGTGAAAGGGGGAGTAAAGTTAGCACTGATCCTATCTGCCAGGATGTTGGCAATATCAGTTGGGTCTGTATATTTAGTGCCATTGTGCTGTAACTCAGAGCAGATCTGAGTGTTGCTATTGAGATTCTTGACATAGCTATAGAATGATTTCTGGTTGTCTTTAGAATCAGTGGTGATTTTGTTTTCGTAACTAACTTTGGAGGATTTTATCATGGATCACAGCTTCTTACTGAGGCTGACCAGGGAGCTCCTCCACTCATGGGATTTTACCCTCTTTTGCAACAGTTTCTTCCTTCTGTTGTGCAGTTTGTTTATGGCAGGGGACCACCAGATTGGCTTCCTTTTCTTGGAGGATAGCATCTTGGTTCTGTTTGCGATAGCATGATGCATGCACTCACGTAAGTGCTTATAAAGTGCAATTGTGAAAGATTCAGTAGTCATAACTGTATTTTCCACCTGCATGGGTGTCCTGAGGTTCACCACTTCTGTCTTAAGAAGCATGAAGTTGGCAATGGAAAAATATTTTAACATGGTTTCCTTAATGGGGGTGGGGCCATAATGTGGATATGTAGGGTAATTAGCTTATGGTCAGATGGGACCAATGAGACATTGACTTCAGGTGTGGAACACCAGTCACTCAGGACAAATCAAACCCCATAACCAACACAAATAACCACAAAGTGAGCTAAATTTATTTTATTTTATTTCTTTTACATTTGTTGACCGGGCTAGTCTAGCTGGAGAAATTTCCATTTTCAGTAGAGGCCCAGGGAGAAAAGCTCCACAGAGTAAGATACATACAGAAAAACTATAATTCAAAATGTAATAGTAATAATCATTATAATGAAATATTAGAGTTAGTAATAGAGTTTGCAAAAAATAAAAGCTAGTAAACTCTTCAATGTAAAGAAAAAAAACTACTACAAGAGTTAGTTACTATAACACTCAATACAGTCGAAATCACAATTACTCAGTTGAAAGTACTTATTGGATTAAAATAAACAAAGGAAAGGAGGTATGGAGAGTAAAGTGAAAAGAGAGTATGGGAAAAAGATAGGAATAGAAAGTGGAGAAAATAAAAGAGCAAGTAATGCAGATAACAGGTAGAGAAGTAGTGGGAGGAGAAAAGAAAGACAAAATAGTATGAAGAGTAAAAAGGAGAAGAGAGATGGATTTATTTAGGTAGTAGTAGTGAAAAACTAATCAGGTTTATTACAGGAACAAAGCCAGTGATTTTGGAAATGCAGTTTAATATTTTGTTTGAAAAGAGGCAGTGAAGTTATCTTTGTTATGCTAGTGGGTAACAAATTCCATTTTGTCCCTATAGCATTGGTAAATAGAGAGTCACCAGCATTATTATTTGATTTTATTGAACTTGTCAGAAGTTTACTGGAAGAGTGGAGAGAGTTGAGATTTTTATAGGGGATTATGAGTTGTGAGAGTATGGGGGTATTATTAGGTTGGTATAGTATTTTATGGGCAATGCAGAGTTGATGGATTAAAAGGTAGTTCTGAAACTCTGGCCAGCCAAGAAGTTTTAAGTTGAGACAGTGATGAGTTTTATAGGGATTACCAGTAGCAAAGCGGGCAATGTTATTATAACAGGTTGCCAGTTTGTTAAGACTGTTTTTTTTGAGGTTGGTGAAGATAGGCGCAGCATATAGAAGAGTAGAAATAAGATGAGAGTGAGCAATCCTTGTTCTAGTAGATGGTGTAAGAAATGGTCTAATTCGATATAAGGATCCTATCTTTCTGTTAACTAGTTTTATGGAGTTGTTAATGTGTAGGTCGAATGAGAGATTATTGTCAATTGTAATACCTAACAATTTAGTTGATGTGTCGGGTAAGATAACAGTGGCGCTGTTGGAAGAGATGGAGAAATGTAAGGGGGACGTTCTAGATGTGGGAGTAAAGAGAAGAAGTTTGTTTTTTTTTAGCATTTAGTAAGAGGAAATGACTAGAGAACCATTTTTCTACTGCACTGAACCCTTTTTGGGTGAGAGAGATAAGTTCTGGGGTAGACGGAGCTGAGCAGATGAGTGTAGAGTTGTCAGCATATTGAATGCAGGTTGCTTGAGGGATTATTGTTTGAAGATCATTAATGAAGAGGGAGAAGAGAAGTGGGCCAAGGATAGAGCCTTGAGGAACGCCAATGGAAACAGGCAAAAGAGAAGAGATGTGGTTATTCCAGAGAACAGCTTGTTTTCTGTTTGTGAGGTAAGATTTAAACCATTTGGGATATCAAACGAGAGGGATTCAAGAGTATTAACTAATAAGGGGTGGTTTACCATATTGAATGCTTTGGAGAGGTCAATGAAGAGGGCAGAAGAGAGTAAGTTGTTGTTTCGGTTCTGATTAATAGTATCTACAAAAGAAAGCAGGGCAGTGGTAGTACTGTGATGTGGTCTAAAGCCATGTTGGCAGTTTGCTATTATGTTATGATTAGAGAGATATTGTACAAGTTGAAGGTGGATACACTTTTCCATAATCTTGGCCAAAGGTGAGAGGAGAGCAATGGGCCTATAGTTGGAGTAGTCAGTTGAGTTTCCGCCTTTGTGAAGTGGGATAATATGAGAGACCTTCCAAATTTCAGGGATGATTCCTTCTTTAATTGTCCTATTTATGAGAATAGATATAGGATATGCAATAACCTTGGCAGCCTTTTGAAGAAAAAGAGAAGGGAGCTTATCAGCAGAGGGGGTGCATGGTTTTAGTTTGAGAAGAAGTCTGTGAATGTATGATGTAGAGATAGGTTGTAGTGAAAAGTTAAAGGAGGAGTTTGTTAGGTTACTTAGTGGACAGAAGTTGTTGGCTTTAAGTTGTTTAGCTAGTGCTTGAATAGTTTCTGTGAAGAAAGAGTTAAAAGCATCTGCAGTCTGTTGTGGGGTATCAGGGTCTGCATTTAGTGGGGAAGATGTTTTGGAAGTTCCTGGGGAGAGGAGTTTGTTGATTGAGGACCAGAATAGTTTAGAATTATTAAGATGGGTTTGTTGTAGTTCAATATAAAATTTCTTTTTGTCAGCTATCACTGCTTTTTTAGTTAGATTTCTATGCTGTCGGAAGAGTAGAAAATCTGTATTATTTCTGTGGCATCTCCAACTAGCCCAGACTTTATTCCTAGTGAGAATAAGCTTTTTGGTTTCATGGGAGAGCCAAGGGGCTGTATTGGATTTCATTCTAATAGTACGTTCAGGAGCATGTATGTCAAGAATGGATAAAAATATTTTGTTAAAATGCAGTACTGCATTTTCAAGAGGGAGTTTTTTTAAGGGGTTCCAGTTACATGCACTGAGTTCAGTTTGAAATAGGTCAGGATTAAAATGTTTGTGCGTATTTTTCTAGTAATGTGGGGATTTGGCCAATCAGTTTTTTCTCTTGTTATAAAAGTTAAAGAGTGGTCACTAACATCGTCTGGCAAGGTTCCTACTTTGTAATCAGTTTTTACTCTGTTTATAAGTATCCAGTCTAAAATGCTTTCTCTATTAGTATGTTTATCGAGCCTAGTAGTCAAGGTAATGGTTTGGGTGAAGTCTCAGCCTCCAGATGCACAAACTCAAGGCACTTCTCAGTATGGAGAATGATGATATCTGTGCAGTAACAGAACCCTAGTTCAAGGTTCCAGAGAGCACACCAGCACTACCAGGATACTACTCATTCCATACCTTCCAGCATCAGAACCTGGATCATAGCACATAGGGTGGGGATGTATCCATATTCATCAAGGATACCTACACCTTTCTCTACATCCTCTCTACAGAATATGTACCCATAGAATGTTGCACAGTAATGTTCTTCCCACTCCACAGGGGTGGGGCCACAAAAGACACTTGGCATTCATGCTCTATGAGCCTGACGAGTCTGATCTGCAAGGCAATGGAGCCAGTCATAATGGAAGTCAATAATAAAGACATTGGGAACTTTCATACAGTTGATCACACCCAGTTTGGCTTCGTCAAATGCAGAACATGCCTCCCGAACTGGGTGGATTTCTTTGAGACAGTTACCCAGGCTACAGATGATTGAAATGAGCTCCACACAGCCTACCTATACCTCGCTAAGGCTTTTGTCACCATTCCGCAGTCAGGTATCATAGATGAACTCACCAACCTGGGCATGAATCCATACATCACAAGATGGATTGCAAACCTGGCTCACAGATAGATCCCACAAATTAAGAGTTGCTGGCTACATGTCAGACTCTATACTGGTAACAACTGGTGTCCCCCAGGGTTCAGTCCTGGGGTCCCTCCTGTTTGGTTCAGACATCTCAAAAGTACATGCCAACACAGGAGGGTTGTGGATGACTAAGTCTTCTGGGAACTGTAAAGTGTTTGCCATAATAGATTCCCCGGATGACACAAATATTCTCCAGAAGGGACTCTATGAGACAGATGTGTGGCTTCAGAATCATGGCCTCAAGCTCAATGTAAAAGAATGCATAGTAATCCCCTTTGGTGAAAACAAAGAACCCACAAACTACCACATAGGTGCTACCCCCTAAAAACTGACAAGGTAAAAAGGGATCTGGGGACACAAGTAAATAGTCATCTTTCCTTTGACAACCATGTTGCCAAAGTGATTAGGAATTCTTATGTGGCCCACCTACTCAACAAAGGGTTTGCATTAGAATCAAAAGAGGTAGTGGTGGCCTTCTACTCTTAAGTCATCAGACCCATCATTGAGTACAATGCACCATTTTGGATGTACTCAACTAAGCATATCCAGCAGCTGTGGAGACCACAGAGGTACCTCACCAAGAGGATTACTGGCCTCAAACAGTTGTGCTATGCAACACAACTGGTAAAACTAAATCTGTTCTCCATTGCATACCGCATACTCAGAGGCACACTCTGCCTAACATACAGAGCCATGTCCAACACATAACTGTTGAACATGCTCCATCTACGGATAACAAAATTGAGTCGCACTACACACTCCAGGAATATGAACCTCATCACAACAATAAATACAACATGCTGGTGGGATAGAGTACCATCCCTGACACTTGCCTTACTGTGGAGCAGAGTCCCAATGTACATCAGACAGAGCCCCTCGCTGACACTCTTCAATAGGAACCTTGATGAGTGGATGGGAAACAGACAATTCATGCCAGTCATCACATCAGCAGCCCCACTAGAGAGGGGCTTAGGGTACTAACTATTAGAACTAGGGCTTAAGAGACTACCCAATGGGGTGGTGAAAGCTGCACAACTTGCCTAGGCTAATATATGCCTTCATGAAGATAGTCTACTACATACCTATGAACCTATGTGACAGGTACATGTCTACAGATAGTAGATGTGTACTTCATTGTAGTCATGTTGTACAGTAGGCACATGGACCACATACAGTGTAATGCTTACAGATACTGGTGGCTGTTATGTACAGTGGGTGAAATGTGCACCTCATGTCTTTTGTGCCATTGGGATGTGTGCTGGGTGGGACAGTCCTGGATGGCTCCCTGTCATGGTCACCCTCTTACACACATCTCTGGCAATCCATCTTTGGCTTATTATACTGTGTCCCTCCTGCATATATATATAGATACATAGGTGGGTAATAGGCTATCTGCCTGAAGGCATCTATTAGTATGGCCAGAGTGTGCAGCTATCACCACACCTGGGGTTAGTTCCCTATGCCTCTGTGTAATAGAGCTGATGAAGTGATCCATGGTGTGACAGTTCAGTTTCACATACACTCATCAAGGCTCCTCTGGAAGAGTGTCAGTGAGGGACTCAGCTTAATGTAGGTTGGGAGCCTGCTCCAAAGCAAGGGAAGTCTGTGAGTTAGTAATGTATCCCTCAAACATGTTCTATTTATTGTTGTGATGATGATATCCCTAGAGAATGTGCACAGTGAGCTTGGGTTTACTTCAGATAGAGCATGTACATCAGTTCTGCATTGGACATGGACGTGTCTGTTGGGCAGAGATCACCTGAGTAAACAGTATGCAACAGAGTACAGATTGAGTTAAATTCAGTCTTGTTGCATGGGGCAACTGATTGAGGCCAGTAATCCTCTTGTTGAGGTACTTCAGTGGTCTTTCCAGCTGCTGAAGTTGCCTAGTCATATTCATCAGAAGTGTGCTGTGATACTCTCTGATGGGTCTGATGACTGATGAGTAGGGAGAGCCTCCTTTGACCTACATGCAAAGACCTTGTCAATTTGTGGGAACACATAGCATGATTTTCTAACCACTTTGTGAATGTGTTTCTGGAAGTAGAGAAGACTATCCACATGTGTCCATAGATCCCTTTTTATTACATCCATATTTAGGGTGTTGGTACCTATGTGGTATTTGTATGACTGTAGCTCCAGGCCATCATTTTGACACCACATCTGTCTGACTGAGACCCTTTTTAAGGATGTCTCTGCTGTCCCAAACATTGATTATGACAACCTTTTTGCAGTCATCCACAAACTTTGCTAACCACAGCCCTCGTGTGTTTGACTGTATTTCTGAAAAGTATACACCAGACAGCAGTTGTTACCAGCTTACAGTCCAACAGGGAGACCACAATTCTTACCTTGTGGGATCTATCTGTGCCCCAGCTGGCAATCCAACAGATGACATACATGTTTATGCACAGGTTGTTGATTTTGTGGATATGACATGTGTGTGGGATGTTGAAAATGGCTTTTTAAGGTCTATGCAGGCCATGTGTAGCTCATTTCATTGATGTATGTCTTGGGTAACTGCCTTGAAAGCTGTCTAGCAGGTTTAGGAACCATGATCTGCCCCTTACCAAACCAAAATGGGTAGGGTTGGGTGTTTGTAGGCTCCCAATAGCTCTGTTTATGAGTTCCATAATGATGGACTCCATGGCCTTGCAGATCAGGCTTATTAGGCTTATAAGACAATAGTTCCCATGGTCTGTTGTGCACTATCACTTGTGGAGTGTGCCAAATGTTGCTGTAACCCATTCAACAGTTTCATATCCTGTACAGAGGGTGAGTCTCAACAGACTGTTCAGGTGCAGGGTCTGTTTGTTTTGGAGTTCACATATGACACAGCCAGGGAAACCATGTCATCCAATAGACACCGTGTTTTAAGGTTCGGCTAGAGTTTTTAACCATTGTATATGTGATTTCCGGGTTTTAACAATCTCCAGGTATGGTAATGGACCCTTTTGTCAGTGAGAGAGGGGTGAATATGTATGAAACTGCCTGACAAGATGTTGGTAATGTCAGTCATGTACATGTATTCATTTACACTTTGCACTGACTCAGAACATATATGAGTTTACATTGATATTTATGACATAGCGAAAGAAACCTTCATGGTTCTCTATGGCCTAATGGCAATATTTTTGCCAGAACATGGCTTGGTAAATGTTAGGAGTGCTCACTGTTTCTTGATGGTACTGATCGGATATTTATTGATCTTCTTTGGATTTTCACTTTCTTTGAACAACTTAAGTACTTGTAGTACATAGTTTGATTATGACAGGGGTCCTATATATTATATGGGTCTGTTTTCATATCGCTGTGCATGCAAGGCAGGATTGGTGAATAGTGACAAGTGTCTGGAGTATGAACTGCAACTCCCAGATATGTGTAGCCCACTGCTGTACTCAGACATGGCCTAAGTGTGTGACCATGCCAAGTATGACCTTTCTGTATGCTGCTGACTGAAATTTGCTAAATTTAAGTGTGTGAGCATGCCCACTATGGGCATATATACTATATATGTGTGAAAAATGAAGGTTTTTTTTACTTCAGGGCTCACCTTTATGTTGTACATCGACAGGAAGCATGCTGTGCCTGCAGGGCTTCCATGAGTCAATTTCCATAGACTTATCAACATTTCTACATACAGCGGGACAGCTATTATTTGTACATTTCTACCCGGGGGGGCACACCTATTGTTACTGTGGGTGTACATAGGATGAGGGGTACACCTGACACTCATACACATTTGCTAGGCCTGCACTACTATGTCAGGTACTCCATTTCAGTCTGTACTGTTGCCTGTCTTACTGGCTTGAGGCATACCACTGTACTACAGACCTTAGCTTCCAATTACATGCATATAAGTTTGTGACTTCATAGCCTACCCAACCCACATCACACTGCCTGGCCTGCTGTTATCTGTCTGCATAGGCCTGGGGGGAGGTTACTCATATGCCTCTTCAGAGGTCATGATACAGCATTTGTTTGTGTTTGCCTTTATCTACAATTGTCCTGCTGGCTGTGACTGTTAGGTATGTAACCCCCAGCTGGTATGTGTGAGTGACTTAAGTTGTGTTGGTGCCAGTGAAATGCTGTCATGGCTTAGTGGTTCAGTACTGTGACTATAGTCCACAGTATCCTGAGTTTTAGCCCTGTCACTGCTTTTTATTTTCCTTCTGGGCAGACCTGACTGGTTAAGGAGCAGTAAAGCAGGTGTGAGCGTGTTTACCCAACTTTGCTCGACTTTGCCCAACATTGCCCTACTTTGCCCGATGTTGCCCGATATTGCGCTGGTTAGTGCGGTGCACAGCTATGCGCAATTGTATTTAAATATGCTAGATACTAGTAAACTTTGCTTAGCAGTGCTTTATATTGCTTAAAATAGGGACTTGTGCCTCAGGTGGTGCTGCAGGGCTGCCTATGTTGGATGCACATATTACACTCCCTATATATGTTTGAAAACATGTAGTGTCAAGTTAGGCATCCCTTTTACTGTATGTGTGAGTCAGAGAGAGGTGTCATTTCCAGGGTTCCTACTGAGTCAGTGTATGTGCTATGCATTGCCTCTTTGCCAAGGCCAGGGCATACTGGGCATGCCTCCTTCTGCCTACTGGGGCAGGCTCAGGTTGTTCCTCCTCTGAGTCATACTGTGCCTGTGTAGGCCTTAGCAATGGTGGGGGACTGTTTGGCCTTGCCCCATGTTGTTCCTGCTGCAGCTGTTTCCGCAGGATCATATTGTGTAGCATGGCACATACCATGACAATTTGGGTACATGTAGTTGGTGAGTACGGCAAGGCACCATCAGATGTGTCCAGGCACCAGAACCGTGACTTGAGCATCCCAAACACACGCTCAATTTTGTTTCTTATTTGTGCGTGTGCCGCATTATGGAGTTCTTGTTTGGGTGTGTGTGCATTTCTGATGGGTATCATCAGCCACGGCTCCAGTGCGTATCCTGCATCCCCCACTAGGTGACCATCAGGGATGTCCCCATTGACAAATCTCTGGTACAGCTGTGTCAGATGCCAGATGTGTCAATCATGATAGCTTCCAGGGTAGCCAGCACACACATTCATTATTATGCCCTGGGCATCACACACAACCTGACAGTTGATGGAGGGGAAGCCCTTGCGGTTGATTTAGACCCTACCCCACTCACCGAGTGGTGATTTGATGTGTATGTGTGTGCAGTCTATTGCACCCACTACCTCAGGGTATTTTGCTATTTGGTGGAAAAGACGCATATTGCTGGCCAATGCCTCACGGGAATTGGGGAAATGTACGTGTTCACCGACATGTGCTGACATGGCATCCAGGAACTGGTGCAGTACCCTGGATGCTGATGCCTGTGAAATCCCCATCATATTACCAGTTGATCTCTGGAAGGTACCTGTAGCTAGTATTCTTAGACCAATACATACCTTGGTATCCACTGGAATGGGTTCCTCTCTGTTGGTTCTGTGTGTGAGGCATGGCCGGCACAGCACAACGATTTGCTGCAGGAGGTCTCTGTCCACCATATAACGCTCCACTGTCTCCAGCTCATGTAGCCCCTGCTAGGTTACCCTGGGTCTGTACACTCTTCTCCGTCTCCTCACTGTGGGTTGCTCAGCAGCATTCACAACATCACCACCCTCAGCACCTTGCACATGTTGGTTTATGATTGGAAAAGCAGCCCCTAACATTTTGTCTGACTTTAAAGTTTTTAAGCTTTCCCTCTTTGAATGCTGTAGTGTTGCAGAGTTCTTGGGAAAAAACAGGGAAGAATGCTGTTTGCAGAGTTTAAAGTGCTGGGCTGGGCTGGGCTAGTCTGCTGCCTGTGTAATTGGCTGATTCTGATATATTTCATCTGGCAGATCTGCTAGTTCTCCTTGGTTAACTTCCTACTACTTATTTTCCTTCCTTTTCCCTTTCTGTTTCCTCCCGGGGCAGTGCCTCACAAACACGAGCACGCGCACGCACACGCTGTGTGCATCTTTGCAAGAAATTTCAAATATTTTCACAGTGTGCACCTTTGGTTTCTAGTTTTCAAAAAGGACAGCTGTAGACACGCCTCTTGCAATCCTGAGCAACTCAAGGCAAACACAAGACACTGCTCCAATTAGCTTACAGCCTTTCTGACACACCCCCTCATGATGTTACCTATATTCTACTCTACTACTCACCTACTCCTACACTTACACTCTTGGGACATGGCTCACATGCTGGGGAAAATTGAGATTCACTATCCTTATCCTCATTTGCATAGAATTGCCTACTAATGCATGGTTACATCTTTCACACTGAGCTTCCCCCCTTAGCAACCAGTACTCAGTGGCCATGTTGTCTTCAACCTGCAATTCACTTACATGGCAGGATAAGCTTTTTAGTCAAAATGGCTATTTTTGGCTATTTTTAAATTATTTTCTTGTTTTTAAAGCACTGCACGTTTGCGCGGAGCTGCACTACGCTTAAACATTGGAGATCGTGGAAAAAAAAATTAGATTTTAATAATTTTAAACATTTATAAATGCAAATGGCCTTATATTTGGCCATTGGCATGCTTCCTCAACTGTATGCATCCTTTATTTGGAGCTGTCATAGCTCCGTTTTAGCTATTTGCAGAATGGTACTCCGTTACCAACGGAGTACATTTCTGCAGATAACACTAATTTTCCACGGACAGGTTAGTGCTTCCTGGATGGAAAATGTACCTCATTTGCATAGCTTTCAGCAGCAAATGAGGTAATTTGCATACCATGATGCTGTCTGTGCAAGAGTAGCTTTAGCAGCTCTCATGCACGCCCCTGCCGGCTGTTCGTGGATCGCACATCAGACATATTGCCTGTTTGACATCTTACTCTACAACTCCGTGCAAGCTTCCATAAAGCCGGCCCATAGTCTCTGTTGCAATGGGCACTGTGCATAGTAATGACTGCAAAAATACACTTATAGTCCAACCCTCCCTTCAGCAACTGGTATAAGTTAAAGCTCACAGTGCTAGTGAGACAGGATTCTAATCTAGCACAATCACAATTTTATTAATGCTTTCCCTTTCATTTTTAAAAATCAAATTAAAAAAATTGAACATAGTTATAAATAACAATAAGTATGTATAGCAGTGGAGCTCATATGACTTATATGTGTCACAGAGGGCATACTGAATATTCTGATCTGTAATTATAATTACCTTCTCTGGCCTTGGATGTCCTTCAGACCTGAATCATAGTCAAACAAATATGAATGTATAAATCAGGGCCTTGTCAGGTCACACACATACATGCATAACCCCTCACTCTGTCATGTGTATTTATATATAATTAATGAGCATGTCCAACAAGCACTTCTTCTGTGGCAAGAATGAAAAATCACCTATGTGGAAGAATATAGTTTAGTTCTAATACATATTTTTGAATGTCACTTTGTACAAATTAATTTTATTAGAATGTTAAGCCACACAAAAAAAGTATCATTTAATAAAATTGATGCCCCCAATACATGTTTGCAAAGTTGAATCAACTAACAGTTACAGCAGCAAACAGCCTGTAAACTAATACCAACTGTCAGATTAACCTTCCTATTTCAAAAACTGCTTTCCTCTCTGATTGGCACTGTTGCTCTCCACTTAACACTGTGCAAACACAGTTGCCATCTTTGTTCAAGTTTGTGCAGTAGCAGTAAACGTGATACTACAAATTGGCAGGAAAAGACTATTATCCGTTGCTGTTTGCCCTGAGTGGACATGTCTGGAGGTAGAAGGGAAAGTCTCCAATTTAGGTCTCAAAGGTGGGGTGTCAAGGAGTCCAGAATGTTTATTGGACTCCTTGTAAAGCATCACAGCTGAGGGCTCTTGCAGGGGAACTATACCAGCTCCATGTACAAGTCTAAGGCATTGAATTGTCTGACCAAGGTAGCCTGAAGTGCAACTGGCATGCCATGAACTGGAGAACAGTGCATACACCATTTTCATGACTTCAAAAGGCACAAGCAAGATACACTCAACCAGTGTCTGGCTGAGTATAGCACTGCTGACACCCACAGTTGTGGAAATATACAGATAAAGATAATTTAAACTAGATAGACAGTTGCATGTATGCAAGACTGGTATGCATAATGCTCTTCTCTTGTTCTCCTCCTTTTATTCCACAGCCAACTAGGATGTAATGGTGAAAAGGGAGGTCCATGCTGAACATTTAGAAAGACTGAGGGAAGCATGGAGTACCTATGCAGCACAACATAACTACTATTTTATGTACAGTATTGATGTTCAATACAGCAGTAGCAAATTAAGAAAATGAAGCATGCATATCCTAACTGTAAAATCAATCATGCATGCTTCAATCTGTAGCATAAGCCAACTGTACGAGTCAATTGTAATACTTTAGTCAGATGTTGTGGGTTCAAATACCACAAGTAACAAATATGTAGTCAAATCATTTAAAATATTACATAATAATTTCAATAGATGTGACATAAATACCCTGCTGTTGACTTATTCTGTATAATTTGAGCAAGCATATGTGCAATACATGCACATTGTAAGGATTAATTTGAGCAATCATCAGTTATAGTTTGTAGTTATTAAGAAGCATACTTAAATGTAAAGGTAGAAATAAATTCTTTATATTGTAATAATTCATTGTATTTCACATATGATGGTACTAATTATCTCTTTTTTTCTTACCTCAACCCTTACCTCTTTTATTATTTTCATATGTGTGGTCACAATATTTTGATGTCATCCATTTCTGACAACTCAAAAATGCTTTCCAGCACAGGGAGGCAGGCCAGCAGCTGTGGCTCAGCTTGCCTTCACTCTATCAGCTTCTGCACTGATGCAGCACATGTGGGAATCAACCTGGCAGTACTGCCTCTGCTGCCCCTACACTACCTGGGCACTCCACATCAGGAGTCCACATCAAGTAGCATTACTCCAGCAGCTGCTGCAGTGGTACGCTCCAGGAGTAGTGGTGTGGGTGGGGATTTTCTCACCTGCTAAGATTTGCCAGGCTTGGTGCTAGGGTCTTGCACACTTATGCCAGATGGAGAAGATACTCTCTGTTATGGTCCATAGAAACAGACATCAAACAATCTAACAGCCAGCAGAGTAAGATGGCAGTGATGACAGCTCTGCAACTGAGGGCTAGATTCTTACTGCCCCCATGTTTCAAAGGCATGGGTATCCAATATATATATTTCCTATCCCCAGTCATGGTGTCCCCATCCTGTTGTGTACCTCAGCATCCCTGTGTCTTGTCTTGTTTTTCATGTTTGTCTGCATCCACTTCCTCACCTACCCTATTAACCTGACCCAGAAATACCTACATGCATTAATCAACATTCCTTTCTTACTGAAGTAAAAAATAAAATAAATGGGCATTTGTCCCAAAAAAAATATCATCCTATACATAGCTTTCTACTTTGTACATGTGTCATCTCAACATACTTGATTTGGTCCAATTGGCTATACAACATGGTTGCACTGTTGTCACTCTTCTTTGTTGAGGTAACAGTCAAAATTCAGCTAACTATCTACACATATTTTCATTTTACACTGTTGAAGAAGTGGATAGCTATGGTTCCTTCCTACCTCTCCCTGTACTTTCTTATTTTGCTTTCCCTTTGTTCTACCCCCTGTTTGCCCCTTATTTCAATACTTTCCTATCTACTGTATTTTAACACCTTTACACTGGTCAAACAATAGAATCCTGCACCACATGTAAGTGAAAAAAGCTTAGTGAGGTCCTTCACTCTTTGTCCTCTGTGATTGCATGGAGTTTGGCATTGTGTACTAATGCTTCACAACAGTGAAAAGGTCTTCAGTGGTGGGGTTACCTCTGTGCAATTTTGCTTAAACACTCCACTCTAAGGTAACACACAGTGACAGTAGAATACAGAATTATGTAATTGCATTCTAAATACATATTTAAAAGTATTAGATACACCTGGAATCAAACCCTGTATCATCTAGGCTCAAAATAAATATCTCAATGCATGTACACCTGCTGCCACAAAGTCAGCTAAGTAGCAAGTGTGTTTCTTAAAGTCAGTACTATCTGACTGCCAAGCATCTTCACTTAGTATGTTCCACATAGGAAAGCAAACCAATAGAAATGTCATAATTTTATCAGTGAAGCAATAGCTTACATTACATTTGCTTGTCACTTCACTAAGAGCAAATGGGGAAAGCAGTATAAATGTGTATCTTGCATGTGCAAACACTTTGCCATCACTCTCTCAAACCAGCTGCTTAGTGGTGCACTATGAAAAGTGCTCATTAGCATGTATTAATTATGTTTACTTCCCATTTTGTTTTCATACCATGAAAGTACATGTAAAAACACAACCAAGGGAAAGGCACTTTTCTGTGGAAAGAACATATATTTACACTGTAGCCATGTGTTACCTGCACCCATGCACTTTAAACTTGCTCTATCAGTACTTGCTCCCAAATGTATCAACTACACAATAAAAATGAATAAAAAAATGCTTTCTTATGTAAAATGTACATATTTATACTGGCAATACACATTCAGATTTTCCAGTACTTGTAGTAATGTGCACAGCTGTTTTCATATAGTTTTTAAAGCTGTCTCTTAAAGCATACTTGTGCATTCAAAACACAACCACAAATACTATACTTTGAATGCTCATCAATCTGGCAACATGCAGAACTTTAATATCTTGACAGTCATACAAGGCTAGCCATCCATTTCATACAGGCCTCCCAATTTATCCTCTCAAACATCCAAGGATAACATCATCCACTATAAATTGTACGACAACATTACAAAAGTCATAAAGACTTGTGCTGTGGCTATTGTGTTAAGTAATGAATTTGCTAGCTAGTATACATAGGTAGGGGTTTTAATCTCACAGCAGTCATCTGGTGTGTGTGTGTGTGTGTGTGTGTGTGTGTGTGTGTGTGTGTGTGTGTGTGTGTGTGTGTGTGTGTGTGTGTATATATATATATATATATATATATATATATATATATATATATATATATATATATATAAGTACATGTGTACAAAAACATAGTGTGTGTATGTGTGTCTATTCAGAAGAGCATAACTGTGTATTCTGCAGTTACCAGTACACTCCCACTGAATACCAATATTTTGACAGTTGTACATGCCTACACATCCATTTAATTCAGACCTCACAGCATCTTCTCCAAAACATCCAATGATGATGTCATCCACTGTAAATTTTATTTGTAAAAGTCAGACTTGTAGCATGGCACTTGCATTAAGTACTGAATTCAATAGCTGGTATACTTATTTACATTGGAGTTCTATAGTCAAATGGTGTGTGCACGTGTGTTTGCTTGTTCAGTTGTTTGACGTTCAAGAGACCCTTTTACACTTGCATATGGGACACTGCTATTACATCCTCCTCTCAAAAGACACCGCAGATGTCATTACTTATAAAGTGTTGTCCGACACTTTTCAAGTTAGACTTTTGTTGTGGTGCTTGGTGTTAAATACTGACTTCTCTAGCTGATGTATTTAGTTAGGTAGGGGTTCTGTTCTGACTGCAGGCAGCTGGTCTGTGTGTATTTACTCATTTGTTTGACATTAAAGAGACCATTTTACTGCATGTGGGACACTGCTATGATCTTCCCTTTTTCACCAGATACTGCTGATGCCAACACTTATAAATTGTTGTCTGATACTCTCCAAAGCAAACCTGCACTATGGCGTTTGTGTTAAGTACTGTGTTCTATAAATGATTAGGTAGAGGTTATAATCTCACTCTGGTCAAATGGTGTGTGTGTGTGTGTGTGTGTGTGTGTGTGTGTGTGTGTGTGTGTGTGTGTGTGTGTGTGTGTGTGTGTGTGTGTGTGTGTGTGTTTGGTCACTAGGTTGACATTCAAGAGATCAATTTACACCAGCATATAGGACACTGTTATTACCCTCCTCTTCTCACCAGGCACTGCTGATGTTGACCAACTCTAGAAAAGCCAGATGTCGGTTGTGGTGCTTGTATTAAGTATTATGCTCTGTAAATAGGTAGGTGTTCTAATCTCACTCTAGTCAACTGGTATACATGTGTATCTGTGTTCTCTTGGTTGACATTCAAGAGACCATTTTACATCAGCATGTGGGACATCGCTATTACCATGCTCTTCTCACCAGACAATGTTAATGCCATCAGTTATAAAGTGTTGTCCAGCACTATAAAAGCCAGTTATTTGCTGTGGTGTTTGTGGTAAGTGATGTGCTCCCTAAATAATTAGGTAGGGGTTTGAACCTTGATGCAGTCAACTGTGTGTGCATTCAACAATCACTATGGTAACAATATTAGAATGATATGTGAGTGCACAGCTATTTCAGACCCTCCTCTTTATATCTTGTAGCATACAATGATTATGTCATCTTGTATAACATGCACTCTGACACTATTCAAGACAAACCTGTGCTGTGGCAGTAACATTAACTACTGTGTTCGCAAGCTGATTTCCCTACACATATAAGTGTTCTAATCTGACAGCAGGCAACTTGTGTCTCTATACATACAACTTTATCACTTTTTAGACAATTTTACATAGGGATTAGACTCCGCATCTGTGTCATACACTCGTCCCAACATGTTCTCTTTAGCATACAATGATGCTATCAGACTCCATAAAGTGAAATATGACAGGTTTACAGTCAGAAATATATGGTGTTGCTACTCTGACATTGAGTGACATTCATCTTCTATACCCAAACAGGTGTAATGTTTAAATAAGGCCCAGTCTACTGCTGTGTGCGCATGTTTGTTGTTATATTAAAGTAATTGTATGATCTTTGGAATTGCTCTTGATTACACTACCACTTTGGGAACCTTTCACATAGCCCCATGCATCTACCGTCATCCTTTTTCCCCTGTCCACATGAAATCCTTCTAGAAGCTAAGTGTAAGATGTCCTCATGTCAAATATACATACAGACATCGTGAAGAAGACTCTTTCCATGAGCCTCTGCAAGCCGTCTCCAAACTAGTATGTGTTATTGCTCATTCTGTCATGGTGTGGTGCACATGTCCCATATGTATAGTGGCGGGATATAATGCAATCCAACAAATATGCATGTATACACAATAGTCTTACTATCTTCCATAATATACATATAGGGATTTGTTTTTACGTGGTATAATACTGGCTAAGGTTTCATGTGATGTGGGGTATTAGCCTAATAATGTCCTAAAATCTAAGAGCAGTTGACATGTCAATGTTGTTGTCATTGACATGTGCTATATTGAGCTGTGGATTTATAGTAGGTCTAAGGAGGGTATCACAATCTGTGATGTGAGCTACTGTATTGATGGCCATTGCTGTCATTGCATTACATGATCCTTCTATAACAGCTGTAAACTATGCTTCCTGAGAGTTGTTGACATGGTATGATACACTTTTATGTACTTTGTTGGTGTATTGGGCCATGGGGTGTTGTAGAGCAGATCAACCTCTACACGGTTCACATTCTGCCATCACAGTGACACTTGCAGTATGGTACAGGTGTGCAAGTGTCTACATACCATCATTAAATATTCTGAAACAGACACCAATATGAATTCATATCAATTACATGGTCACATAAGTCTTGTCTCATGCATGTTATTATACTTTGATATGCACAACCATTGTATCACACATGTTTTGATTTAATTTCTTTCTTGTGAAATTCATTGTATGTGCAGTAGTGTTGCTATTCCCAAAGATTACTGAGGTGGTCAGCTGCACCACTGTGTGACTATTAGCATTTATTTCAGTAAAATGTTCTGAATGAGCCACAAAAAACTGATCTGTAATGTGTCCTGATATGACATCAGGCCACTCAAAATATGTTGTGCAAGTGATGTAAGTAACTGACACTGATACAGTTGCATGACTGTATGCATCATACCAGTGTGTTGAATGTGATGAATGACCAATATTGCATTTAGAGGTCTTTTTACAAATAATTTATTCCAGTAAATGTGAAATGTTAAGGGGAATACACAAGTAAGCATATATCTGCATGTGGATATCACCAGACATACCCAACTGGAGGAAATAGACAATCCACTAACTGGCAGTTTGTCTCACATGTTACCCCGCCCCCTTGTTGCCACTGGCCATCAGCCAAAGTATATATGCAAACATTACTTAGTTTCTATTCTAAGGAGAACAGCTCATCTGTTCACTCTATATGGATATTAGTGTAGAATTAATGGGCCCTGTAAACATCACAGGCTGCTAATAGTGTGACTCAAAATACCAGACACAGTCAGGTCCACACTTCATCCCAGCCTCCAGACAGCCAATGTTCTCACAGAAGGCTGTACATCAACATCCTTCTGACTGGGGGAGACATCACCTTTTACATGCATTTATAGACCCATTCTGACTCTCCTCATCTGTGAGGTAGACCAACAAGTCATCTTGGACCATCTCTAAAAGGACACAGGTAATATTTCAATTGTGTACCAAATCCATGTGTGATTTGTTCAGGCTACATCATGTCTGGTACATCTATTCAATCTCCACAAGAAGGTCAACAAGGGCATGCATGATAACAAGACTATTATGCTGCATAACCTGACTTGGCCAAGGCATTTGACACAAATCCACATACAAGTATTACTGGAAAACTGCCACAAGTGGCCTTAAACACCTATCTCACCAAGTGGATAGACCACACGATCACATACATGAGTAATAAATATGTTGAAGTGTGCAAAGTGACCTATATCTAGAGTCCAGTGATCAGGTCCATACCTCAGGGCTCTGTTCTAGGCCTTTTCCTGCTCATTATTTAAATCTCAAATTTCATGACTGACTTTCACATCCTTTGTCCACCCAGCTATGTGGAGGACTGCGGATTGTGAGCAATCATTGAATCCAAGTGTGGAATTGCTATAATATAGACAGTATCAACACACATAAAAGATTACTGCCACAGGAATGGAGACACAGTAGATGGATAAAATCACAGGAGAATTAGTTTTGTATTAAAGCAAATACTCAAGCTAATTATAATATAGAGAGCACAACCCTATGATTAGACCAAGTGGTATGTGACCTGTGTACTCAGGTAGATGGTATCCACCCAGCCAAGGAAACCACTGTAAACATTTTCTCAAAAGCAAACTTCACACTTTTCAAGACCAAGGTGGAAAGATTCAAAGCCCTCAGGCAAATGGAAAATGCTACCCAAACCACAGAATCCTTTACAATTGCACTCTATGAGCACCTACAGGAATGCATGGATCGTGCCATCCCAAGTAAAACCAAGGCTCACTCTCCCAAAAACAGGAGACCAATCTGGTGGACCCAGGCCATAAATAAGCTATACAACAGAAGGAGGAAAGTATTACATGAAAAGGCAAAATCCCAAAAAGGGAAGGCCTCCCTGATCAGTACTAGCAAGAAACTTTGATCCATCATAAAATCATCAAAGGCTAGCTTTGAAAGAAAAATCGCCAAAGACTCTAAAGATAATCACAAGGCGTTCTTTAGCTACATCAAGAATGTAGGTAGCAACTCTCAGATATGCTCTGAGCTGGTGCAAAATGGCACAAAATACACTGAACCCACTGACATTGCTAACATCTTGGCAGACAGGTTCAGTGCAAACTTTACCACCCCCCAAAAGAGCCAGTGTCTATCCCAGAAGAATGCAATCCTCCATACATCACAGATACACAGTTGAAAGCAGCCCTCTCCAAAGTAAAAAACACAGCATCCATGGGACTGGATGGTATCCCAGACTGCATCTTACACAAGCTCCAAAATAAACTAAACCCTCTCATAAATTCACTGTTCGAACTCAGTCTTAACACATGTTATCTACCCAAAGAATGGCGTACAGCAACAGTGATCCTGCTCCACAAAGGTGGCGACACAACAGATCCAGGGAACTATCGCCCTATAAGCCTGACTAGCCTGGTCTACAAGGCTATGGAGCACATCATCACGGATCTCATAAACAAAGACATTGGGAACCTCCAAACACTGGACCCTACCCAATTTGGCTTTGTGAAAGGCAGATCTTGCCTCTTAAACCTAGTTGACTTCTTCGAAACAGTTATCAAAGCCATAGATGAGGGAAAGGTAGTCTACACAGCCTACCTGGACCTTGCAAAGGCCTTCGATATAATACCCCACTCTGGCATCATAAATAGGCTTACCAGCTTAAATATTAACCCATATGTCACAAGATGGATTGCAAATTGGCTCAGGGATAGAACTCACATGGTCAGAGTCATGGGTGCCATGTCCGACTCTAAACTGGTTACAAGTGGCATCCCACAGGGCTCAGTCCTGGGACCCCTCTTGTTTGGTATATACTTCTCTGAGGTACAGACAAACATGGGAGGACTGTGGCTTACCAAGTTTGGAGATGATTGCAAACTGGGAGCCATAATAGACTCTCCAGCTGACACAAGCATCCTTCAGAAGGGCCTTAGAGAGACAGATATCTGGTGTCAGAACCATAGCCTAAAGCTAAATGCCAAAAAGTGCATAGTCATCCCCTTTGGGAAAAACAAATTGCCCACAAACTACCACATAGGAGGTAATCCACTAAGTACCGAAGAAGTAATTGGGGATCTGGGAACCCAAGTAGATAGTAACCTATCCTTTGACAATCACATTGCCAAAGTGGTTAGAAAAACCTTCTATATAGCTCATCTAATCACAAAAGGGTTCACATCTAGATCAAGAGAGGTCATTGTGCCCCTCTACTCATCGCTCATCAGGTCCATAATTGAGTACAATGCCCCATTTGGGATGTACCTTACCCGCCACCTGCAACAGCTGGAGAGATCTCAAAAATACCTCACCAAGAGGATCATGGGCCTCAAACAGATGCCCTGTGCAGCTCAACTAAAGAAGCTCCAGCTCTACTCAGTTGCTTACCACCTACTCAGAGGTGATTTCTGCCTGACGTTCAAGACCATGTCTAACCCAGAATTGTTGGACATGCTCCGCCTCAAGAAAACCAAATCCATTAGAGCTACATGCTCCAGGGATTTAAACCATAGCACAACAATAAACAAGACATGCTGGAGGGATAGATTCATATCCCAAAGGCTTCCCTCGCTCTGGAATAGAATCCCAGTCCATGTTAGGCAGAGCCCCTCGCTGACCCTCTTCAAGAGAAATCTTGATGAGTGGATGGGAAATCGTAAATTTACTCCTGGGATCACTTCTATGGCCCTGCTGGACAGAGGCTCAAGAATCTAGTCTAAAAGGGAGGCAAAAGCCAACATTCTGGCTAGGCTTATAAATGCCCTAGGGCAGATAGCCTAGTACCTACCTATGAACCTATGAACCTATGTGTGCACAGTGGTGTCTACTCCCTTGCAAATAACACAGCTCCTGATTATGTGTGGGATATCTCCATCAAAGGGCATTATAGTTCCCATAGTTCTCGACCCTCATCACACCAATAACTAAGTACAATGTACCCTTCTGTATGTACCTCTCAACACATCTTCCAGGGATGAGTTAATGAAGTGTACCACATTTGCCATAGTGATGCTTCCATGAATCTTATTGGCTATACTTAAGTATTCTTTTTTTGCGTAACCATTAGTGGTTGATGGTGCAGAACCCTTCTCATGGTGTTACACAAGGTGTGTGTGTGTGTTTGTGTGTGTGTGTGTGTGTGTGTGTGTGTGTGTGTGTGTGTGTGTGTGTGTGTATGTGTGTGTGTGTGTGTGTATGTGTGTGTGTGTACGTGTGTGCGTGTGTTGTACCTGTGATGTACACATATGATTGACAACATTGATGGCATGGGTTAAATTCCAGACAGTGTGGATTGTGCCATATATATGCCATGCACACCTGTCAACAACTCAAGATTGCTTGTAATTTCAAACAGGTGTAACAGTGTCCCATCTAATACCTCCGACAGATGATAAATTATGAGGAAGGTATGCTTGATACCCTCATAGATTGCTGACAAATCATGGCAGTTGCACAAGTGTGGTTTTGCAGAACCATCTATGATCACTCACAAACACATATGTTATGTCAAAAACAAGGGACTAATGGTGGTATTATACTGATATCGTCCATGATTGTGTGTGCTTCTATATACGATTGTCCATGAGACAGTTTCTGTGTCCCACTTGATTGAGACCTGTGCTGACATTACATTCATATTCAGGCAACTCATTTTGATTGAACAGCTTCACAATATACACCTATCCCTATTGTATATACCATCCTTGACATATCTCCATTATTCATGTCAGAATGCTTATATCACAAAGAATCTTCACCACTGATATGTCACCTTGTGTAACAGTCACATAATAACTGTGCAGTTCGTACTGTATCATGTCAATATGTGACTAGTGTTTATGCTACAACTGTATTCAATGACATGTCCTCATCTGCTCTACATTACCATGTTTCACCTCTCCTCTTCCCCTGTGTTCATTCCTACAATTCATCTGTATAACCCTCTTGAATACACACACTTCCCCTGACTTTTTATTTATAGTGCAGTCTATGACCCTTACTGATCATTTACAAAACTTTTTATTCAGTATGCCAAAAACAGGTTTCCAAAATACTCTGCACTGTATACATTTTCATGTAATGTGCTGCAACTATATGCATTGCGTTATTAACACTGGTAATCACTGTGGCTTTCCATGCAATCCCACAGACCTAGTTTGCCCATAGGTAAACAGGTTTACACATGTGCTGATGTCCATGTTGCTTTACATGGTATCCTGGCTGACAACACTGCTGTTTGTTTATGTTGAAACATGGTGAGTGACATGCATATGTAATTAGCCCTGCCGTTCACTGCTCAAACATGTAAGCTCCATGTAGGCTTAGCACCCCAAGTACATTTAAAGGGTAGGGCAGATGATTCAAACTCTGCACTGCTGATATAGTATGTAGGTTCATAACCCTATTGGCTAACTGAAAAGGAAGCACATAAAAGTATTTGTCACATAACAAGAAGTGTGAAACTGGAATTTATGAAGGCATTCACTGAATATAATGGTCTGTGAGGTATGAGAGTCAATGCACATATAATAGGCCACTGTAGGGGTAATTTGTATATATACATACATACGTACATATATCTAGCACTCTGTGCTGGTTTTGGCTCCCTTACACCTCACTGACAGTGCAAATCCAGTTAATCAACATTGTAAGGCTTTTCTGGTGGTTTGGAGTTATCTGCTTGAAGTCTTTCACAGGCCATCATGGAAAGCTACTCAAACATCTGTTATGAATGTGTTCTTTTAATTAGTCTGTTTTCATTATTTACCATTGTTAAGTCACTATATAGAGAGGGTTTAAATAAGCAAAATATCTCTGTACATATTGTCAGTGAGATGTAAGGATTAACCTGCCATTTCTCATTCAGGCCAGCCATTCCCATGAAGAGTATATGTTATGTAATCAATAATGCCTGACAGGGTGTGTGTTAATATGTAATTAACTCCCTCCTAGTGGTGTTATGAGGCCTGATACCACTGGCAGTTTTCTCAGTCCAAGCTCCACTGTAGCTTGATACACTGCCATGAAGTGGCGGACTCATTTTTCAGCGGGCATTATTTGTATATTAATATCCTGCCGGAGAACGTTTGTTCTCCAATTAAGGTGCTGACGTACAGTTTGCCCATTCTCTAAATGTGTAATAATGATATTCTAAGAACATCAATTTTTTATTTTCTAGTACCTGCTTAATCCATGCTCCCATCAAAATATTGCTACTATAGATAAAAAAATATTTGTAATTAGAAATGTTAGAGGACTAACCAAGTGCTTCAAGGATGCATGGATTATACAGGTCACTCAGCTCCTAGCCTTGCTAGTCCATGATGAGACTTCATTCTAGGCGTTACCTAGTTCTGAAGAGAAAGCAATCAAAATGTCCTATCAGAAATATCTAGAAATGGAGAAAGAAGAGTTCATAATTTAGGAATTATAACTATTTGCCTCCAAATGACAGATGGCTATATAGAAAACACAATAGGTGCATGCAGTTACATAGCTCATTCGGAACAAGAAAGCTACAAGAATGTGGGACAAACAAATGACTAATTAATGCTGGTAGACTTTGTTTACAAATGTAAATGAGCAACCTGTAAGTCATTTCCTTGCAGTTTGTAATTGATTTATGGCAGTTGGAGAGAGATAATTAAGATCGTACCACTGACAGAGTGCTGCTGTTTTAATTGATGAAAATCTGAAAACAGGCATTGAGTACCATCACTGGCATGGTTAGTTGATTACTTACTTCTCATATCAGGAAGATTTGAAGGATGTAGGTTCTATTCATCACAACAAAGAGTTTAGATTCATCTTCCACTATTGACACTGTAGAGCAGCATAATAGATAGAGTCTAGCCGCCCGGCGGTACAAACTTTGAATCTAGCTCACTGAGATAGCCTGAAACTCATGTGCAAAAATGGTGAAATGCTAGTTAATGGTAATACCGGTAGTCTGTATTTTTGGTAAAGTCAGGTCAGCAAAATAGATTCCTTGCATTTTGGAATTAATTTCAGAGACAGAAAGAGATGACCCAATGGTCCTTATTACAATAATTATCATTTTGTTGGTTTCCTAAACACGTTTTCTTCCAGTAAGAAGTAAAGAAGGAATGCCACATTAGGTTTCTCATGGAAAGAAGCCATAGATAAGGTAAAATAATAATAAAAAAAAAATTTTGGTTTGTCACCATTTTGCTTTTCCCAAGTGCTGTTTCCTTTTCTTTTTTTTTCTGTTTATAAGTATGAATGTCTTGAAATATAGTAAAGGCAGTTTTGCTTTTTTTTACATCTTTTCAAATGTTTTTTTCAGAAATAAAAATGTGGCACTGTTGTGCTTATTTGTGCTTGCTTTTTTGTTTTATTAAAGGGTATTCCATTGAATTCTATTGGAATTGCATTGCTGTAAACAGTTGTATGTGCTGTGTGGAAATGTATGTGCTGTAAACCTCTACTGTTTGGAATATATTTTTCCAAAGTGCAAGCTAAAACTAAAGGTATGACAAAGTTTGCCGATGACTGCAAACTGCGAGCAGTCGTAAAAATCTCCAAACAATGTCAACATCCTACAAGAGGGTCTTGCACAAAAAAAAATGACTGATGCCAAAGTCATGACCTTAAACTCAATGCAAAAAATGTATTATCGTCCCTTTCAGTAAGAGCGATGTTCTGCTATCACATCAATAACAACAACCTAAGTGCACAGTCAGTGGTGACAGACCTGGGCACACAGGTTGACAGCAACCTTACCTTTGATCACTCACAATGTCTCCACAGTGGTAAGAAGGGCATTCTATATTGCTTATCTCATAAGCAAGGACATTGCCTCAGGAAAAAAAAAAAAGAAGTTATAACCTCCCTGTACTCTTCCCTCATTAGACCAATCATTGAGTATGATGCACTTTTTGGTATGTACCTTTCCAAGCACCTGCAGCAACTAGAGAGACCACAAAGGTTCAAGGAAAATTCAAGGTCTTCATCATCCGTCCTATGAGGACCCTCTGAAATCACTGTCACTTTATTTTGTTTCATACAGACTGCTCAGAGGGGATCTCTGCCTTGCATATAAGGCACTATTTTGCCCTGTTTTATTGGAAATGTGCAAATCCATAGCTCAAATGGTACACGGGTTCCTCACTCTATTGGCCTTAACCCGGTATGTGACATTAATAGAATCTGCTGGAGGGACTGATTTGTCACCCAGAGGTTTTCCCACCTTTGGAACAGACTCCCACTACATGTCAAGCAGAGGTTCTCATTGGCCCTCTTTAAAGGCAATTTTGATAATTGGATGGGTAACCATAATTTCACCCCAGAGGTTCTACCTATGTCCTTCTTGGACAAGGTGCTGATCATGGAAATAAGGGTAAAACTAGGCTAGGCTTGTAAAGGACCTAGGGTCATTAACCTAGTAACCTCCCATTATCCTATGATCCTATGTATTCATTGTGCTGAGTTTGTTTGTTGTTGAGTTGGAATTTTTACAAGACTATGGTAAAACTATCTTTTATTTATTTTTATGGCAGAATTTTTTTTTATAAACACCTTGCTATAATTGTGTGAACCGTGTGTATCTCTGCATTCTTTAAATTTATTTCCAGTCAAATACAGCCTGAGACTAATACATTTGAGTTGAATCTCAAATGAAAATGCACACCCATAGTACTTAAAGTTCAGCCACTTTTTTCCTGTTATGATTCTAGAGAAGTTCTGAGTTGTGACCTGCAGATGTGTTGAAAGCAGTGTAGAAGATAAAAACTGAAGTCAAATAACTGCCTGTGACATAAATGACTTTAATCTGAAGATAGTCTATATGGCATTATTAGGATGGCTATCTTTAAAACAATTTGTATTTTTTACAAACTATATATATATATATATATATATATATATATATATATATATATGTATATATATATATATATATATATATATATATACACATATATATATATATATATATATATATATATACACACATATATATATATATATATATATATATATATATATATATATATATATATATATGATATTGCAATACGAAGAAAAAGTTGATGGAAAGAGCTCTCCATTGTGTTGTTAAATGATGAAAAAACATTAAGAGTCTTGCTCAATCCATGTTATTGTAATGTAAGCCAATAATGTGATACTTTTGTTACGGCAAATAAACTGATATGACAGATGTTCTTCATTCTTACTGCTGCAGTAGCGTATGAGTAGTGTCCTGCCGAGGCCAAAAAATCAGGCCAGCTTGCATGAAATCTAACTCCCTTCTCTATCACTCACTCTGGCTGCTGATAAGCTGCACCATTTTTGTGGGAAGTATATTAGCAACAAGAGTGAAGTAAATCTTCAGGATTTTCCTGCTGCATCAAGGAGAAGCATCTCTCTGGCTCCAGTAGAACAGCAGTCAGTCAGTAGTTTCTTGCCTAACAAATAAGCGTACTTTATAGGGACCTCTTCCACTCATAAATATTGTTTTATTGAATATTTGTGACATTGACCCCCTGATTTACTAATCTGCTTTGCAGGACTAGCTTAGAAGCGAGTGTTTAGGAGCAGGACAGCAGTGCGCCATGCATATTAATGAGGTGTGCTGCCTGAGCTCCTAATCTTACACGGAACATGTAAGAGTGCAGGGGCCATGTCTGAGAGCAGAGTTCTCAAAATATACATGCCCCTGCAATGCAGAACAGCAGAAAAGGGTAAGAAATGAGTGAGACCACTCAGAGGTGTCCGCATATCCCCACCAACAGTCCTTCTGGTGTACAACAGCAACAATATACAGAAATAAAATGAAGAAACCCTTTATTTTTATTTAAAAATCATAATAAAGCTAACCATAGGTGGGCAGGTGTGCCTATCGCTTAGCTACAGTTAATGCAGCTTAAATGGCTGAAGAGGATAACAAGGAAAATATATGCAAATGATGCAACATAACAATAGTGTAGTGGGCAGAGCATTTGCCTTACAAGCAGGCAGTCCTGGTTCTAGTCCCACTGCAACACATTCCATTTTCCACAGCAAAGCACGTTATGAGTAATATTTATGTTGCATAACCCACTAAAAATCATATATTTATAAACTGGAGTACTGCAGTAAATGCACATGTGAGGTGTCAGTGTCATAACGAATAAGGCACTAGCAAGCAGGTTTAAGCACAAATAAGCAGTAGTAAGGATATTTAAGCACTAGAAAGCGGGCTTAAGCCTGTTTGCATGGCGGTAACCAATGCCTACACCGGCTAAGCAATTCTAAAGCTAACTCTCTGTAAGCAGATGTAACAGCAAGTTAGCAGTGCTTACCATCGCACAAACCCGCTTACAACTGCTCAAAAGTGCCTTAATCACTCTGTATCCAACGGCCCTTGTTCTGCCCATCAACAAAATAAACAGACAAGCAGGTCTCAAATCCAGGACCCTATACACCATAGTCACAGTAGTTAACCATCAAGCCATCACAGAAGTACAGAAGAATGAGGTAGCAGCAAACAAATCCTCCCATAATATAACCAAACTGAACCTGTGAAAGGAATCAATATACAGTCATATGTTCCATAACCCACTACATAACATAAATATGTGAACTGGAGTACAGCAGTAACCCCAGAAGTGAAGTGTAATTGTAATAGAGTGTTGAAGCCCCAAGAAAACACAAAGACTCCACAGAGTGTACATACACATTAATCATGGATACCAGGCATAAATATAAGGTGTAATGATTAATAACTCAGTGTCAAAAGGCATAATTGCCAGCTCAGGTATATCATGGATAGGTATGGCTAAATATTAATGTTATGTCCCCCACTGCTGCAATGGAGTGGGCCGCAAACCAGGAGGCCCACATCAGTCGCCTAGCAAGGCTGAAACGTGAGGCAGGTAAGTAAGACTCATGCATTTACTGTCATGGGAAATAAAAATAAAAGTATTAGTAAATTAATTGCTTGTATAAAACCTGTATTGTTCAAGGCAAGTATTGCATCACTAGAGAATATGGCAGGAAAAGTCTCATATTGTTTCTAAGTCAATAAAAGTGTAATGGCATGACAAAACAGGTTTAACTGCTGGACTGCATGTGTACATCCTGGTATCATACGGTAATTTAGATATGCAATCATGTAATAGTACTGTAGTATTAAGCACTGTTACCCATACCATGCAACATATATTGAATGTGTAGGAATGCCTGTATATGACAGGTGTAATCTCCAGAGGCCATTTAGTACAACTGAGAGACACATAGATAGTAAACAGGGAAAATTCAAACAACAAAAACTGAATAGCACATGCAATTGAGATATGAACTGTTGTTTTCTTTAGCACTCACAACTACGGTTCGAATCCTGCCAGTGGTAGTAGTCTGCATACAGAATCATACCCCACAACTGTACAGATATGTCCAGAATGTCAATTAAAGTGGCCCATGTCTGATGCCTATCAACCTGTCCCCCTGAAAAATCAGTGGGATGATCCCAGACTTATAGGCAGCAAACAGGAAATACAACTGATTGACACACAGCTATGAGAACAAAGCTGGCAAACAGGCAACTCCCCAATACCTTATGTGACAAACAAGCCACACATGTCCCATTTACAGCCCAACTTGTCAAGTTGTGGTCAGAGTGTGTACAGTAACAGAGTGAGATATATGTGCATAATAGTATTGTGGGATCTGGTACTGTGTGTGGGAATATTCAGGTAGTGCTAATAAACATTCCTCCCACAGGTCTGTCAGATACAACACTGTGGCCAGAAATATAAGAATGATATGCAGTTGCTCTGAATAAAGAGGTATTACACATCACTGTCACCCACACTGTCCTACAACATATAATGGCCTAGGAAATCTGCATATGAGTGTTGTAATACAAGGTCAGAATGCAAAAGCACAGGGGATTAATAAGACAGAAAGCAGATTGGAGATATGCAGCAATATCTGTATAGCAGACAGAACAGTGATGGACAGTGTTTAAGTTGTAGCAGACACAGCCATGGTCTGAATCCTGGGAGTGGAATTAGACTGCATACAGATTCATACCCTACAACTGTACAGATGAGGCCAGAATGTCCAGTATATGTGCCCATATTTGCTGTCTGTCCCCCTTTCCCCCTGGTAAGTCTGTGGGATGATCCCAGATGTTTAGCCAGCAAACAGGGAATATAAGTGATTGCCAAACATCATGAGAACACACCTGACACTGTGGCAACCCCCCAAACTGTTAGGAGAGTAATATTTCAAGTATGTCCTATCTACAGTCCCATGTTGTCAAGCTGTGACCAGAGTGTGTACAGTAACAGAGTGAGATGTATGTGTATAATACTAATGTGTATTCTGGAATTTTGTATGGCAATAGTCAGGTAGTGCTAACAAACATTGCTCCCACATGTACGTCGGATACGAACACTGTGCTGAGAAATACAGACCATTATAACCTGTACTGGTACAGCTCTCTCTGGTATTGTAGGGAATTGTGAGTGTTGCAGTTTCTCTGAATAATAAAGTATCACTGGTCACTGTCACCCACACTGTGCTACATAATATAACTGTGTAGAAAAACATGTATATGTGTGTGTCGGGTCTCTAAAGGTGGAAGAGGCAATATTCTAGCTATGTCCCTGCACACCAGCATGTGGTCAACACATGGCCAGAGTCTGTGCAGAAAGAGTTGGATACCTATGTGCAAAACAACAACCCAGAAGCCGAGAGTATGTGTAGAAACAGTTAGTGCTAACAATTATTCCCACCACAGGTATACTAGGTAAGAGGTGTATACTGCAGGTAATACCGGATCATGTGTAATGATGACGACAGCCATATTACTGTCCAAACTAAGGCTATAGAGTAGTGTAGTAAGACTTGTAAGGTACAGATAGCATTGACTAGGAAAGTAATGTGGACTACAGGAATATACTAGTTGTTAATTGACATCCTCCTCTCCCTCTCACCATATCTCCAACAATAATCAACATACCACCTCAACTGGTATGTAATAACTCTGATAATGTCCAATTGTTTGATAAATATTTTCATGGCTCCCATGCAAGTGCTATATTGAATTATTCCAACATTGGTGGCATGGTGCAATCAATGTACCTGCATGCTGCTTTTATTACCACTGTGGTCCCATATATGCATGTGTTCTGTTTGCTATGCAACTGTTCTGTATCTGGTGTCTGGGTTAATAGGAATATCTATGCATGTTGTTATACCTAACCCTGGACTGTGTTGACTATTGCTAACCCACAAATGATGATGAAATCTAAACACTATAGCATGCTTGGGAAGGCTGGTCCCGGTGGACCCAGCTGTCCCACCTCATCTGGCCATGGCACCGGGCACCAGCATGTCTGGGGCCCAACCCAGGATCTCCCTGTCCATTGGTCCTGCACCACCTTTGGGTGGAACCACCTCAGGGGATGGGGCCCGTCCCACCCCTGGGAGTGGGCATGGACAGGAACTTGTCACCCATCGCCTGTTTGGGGTCGTGGTGCATAGAGTGATCAATGAGCAGTTTGATGATGTTCTACACCAGCTCAAGGGCCGTGTGTCACGATTAGAGAGAGTCAGCATGGCTCTGTGACTCAGCCCCCAGCACAACCACCTTCGAGACTGTGAAGGTGCAGTGGTGACTGCCCATGAGTGGGGACCTCAGTCCCATTTTTACCACTAGGGGGCCTGTGGGCTTCCGATATCATAACACCCCTCCCCATCAAGGCGTTTACCGCCACATGTGTCATATACCTCCCCTGTATGCATCTTGTTTGTCTTGTCTGTTAACCTACCAGACCTACCTCCCCAAATATACCTACTATCCCTCCCCAACATCCCACTCTCACCTGAAAAAAAGGCCAATCTGTTCCCACAAAAAAATCTCGCCCCATACATAGCTGTCCATTTCGCACATGTGTTCACTGGACACATATAATTCGGTCTAATTAGCATCACAACTTATTACTGTTGTCCTCACACCTCTCCCAGGGGTTTTAGTGTCCAAATCTACCTCCAACTTCTGTGTATATGCACAGCTGTTGCTGTAGAAGAAATGGACAGCTATGGACCTTCATTACACCCTTCCTGCACATCCCTGACTACTTTTCCTACTGTCTTTCCCTCTTTGTGCCCTTTTTTTCACCACTTTCCTATCAACCCCTTTTTCTTTTCTTTTAAAGACATTACCACGGGGGTAAGCGGCAGTAAGCACTTTTAAGCAGCAGTAAGTGGGTTTAAGCCTGTTTGCGTGGGGGTAAGCAATGCCTACACAGGTTAAACAATTTAGAAGCTAACTGAGTATAAGACACTGTAACTAGAAGTTATCAGTGCTTACATCCATGCAACCCGCGCAAACCCACTTACAACTGCTTTAAACTGCAGTAAACACTCTGTATCCAACGGCCCGTGTTATACCCAGCAACAAAATAAACAGTCTCTGCCAGGCTCGAACCCAGCAACCTGAACACCATAAATAAAGTGTCTTACCACTAAGCCATGCCAGACATACATAACTTGGATGTTTTCAGAAACATATCATCCAGCCCAGTCATGCAACAGTACAGAGAATGTATTTCAACATTTAGATGTATATGTGTGTGTAAATATATTAATATCTAAACAGATACAGCATATCTATCTATCTATATATATATATATATATATATATATATATATGTTTATAAATATATATATATATATATATATATATATATATATATATATATATACATAAATATATATAAATATATATGAACATATATACATGCAAATGCATACATCGACACATATATATGTCTACACCTATATGTCCACATATACCCAGCAAGTTACATGTATGTACGCAGATATATATCTATGTAGGTATATACGGATATAGTTATAATTTTATATATATATATATATATATATATATATATATATATATATATATATATATATATATATAGGTATATATGGCCATACATCTGCAGATAGCCATCGTAGATTAACTAAAACATATATGTCCACATGCACCTTTAATGGGGTTGAGAGGCCCGAAACAATATACGCCTTGTATTAATAGGTATACTCTTCCACATCCCACAGCCATTCATGTCCACCGGGCAATACACTACCAAGTGTTGCAGATCCAATAACCAGGACCTGACGTGACATGGGCACAAGATGTTAACAGTTCTACATCCCACCTGTATGATGTCAGGCTGGTATTGGTAACATATCATGCAGTACAGTCTGGCTCCCATAGGAAATGTAAAATGTGGGAGCTATCAACATCCCCAGGATACATATACATAGACACATAAATGCAGATACAGATATAAATATATATATATATATATAGATATATGTATATATATATATATATATATATATATATATATATATATATATATATATATATATATATATATATACACATACATATACAGTAAGATACATATGTAGAAGGTGCACACAGTATGGAACAGCCACTATGCCTACAGTTAACACCTTCACAATTGGACACTGTATGGGCAACCCATAGAAATCACAATCGTTGGAACAAATAATGCTTTTGTTGTTATCTTCTAATCTATTTATTTCATTAAAAACGATTCTCTCATCATGTAAAATGGCAATAAATTGATTAAATCGCTTATTAAACACTTCAAAGGCTGTGTCAATTAAAATATGTTTTTTATATCCACGTTGAATGAATAAATCAATAATAAATTTAAGCTCAGATATTAATACATCTTCTTTTGTGGTCATACGACAGGCACGGATAAATTGCCCTCTTGGAATATTTTTCTTAATGTGTCCAGGATGCATTTTATGTTTTTAATTAGAGTTAATTGATTGATTAGAATGGCTATTTAAAGTGTTGTAGTAGTAGTATTTTTTGTATTCTGATGAAGGCGTGACGAAAGCGGAAATTAAATCTTTTTACGCTATTACCGGCTTCTTGGAGTTTATACTGTTCGAACTGTTTAAACTGTTGCCTTTACAGGCTGCTTGGAAGATTGTATCGTTTCAGATTTGTTGTTGTAGCTTTTTAGCTTACACATCACATCATATTCCATCACCGCAGGCTTTTATCTGCCTTCTAGCGTGTTTAAGTATGTATATTACATGGCCAATAGCCGGTGGTGGAAATAATGCCATTATGATGGACATGTGGGAGCCACGGCCCACCACTGGCAGGATACTCAGGTAAATCTGTAATGTAGCATGCCGGAATGACATAGGTGTGTAATAGGGTTACGTGCAATCAGGTCCTACATATACCCCCCCCTAATGTCAGGCCATGTCCATATGTGTATTGTAGCAAGGCAGAACAGTGAGGCTGTGCAGGAAGGTGTTGTGAGATTGTGGAGCTGATGTATGAATGTAACATACATATAGGTATGCATATGTGTACATATGTCACATATATAATATATGTAAAGATATATACGTATATAAGCAGGTATGTCCAGAAATATACATATACCCATGTGTAGACATATATATGTGCATATATATATATATATATATATATATATATATATATATATATACATCACATATATCTACACATATATAGATATATACCTATATGCACATCAACATATATACAAACGCACACACAAACATATATGTATGTAAAGACATGTCCCCTATATTACTACCACAGTGATGCATGCTATGTGCGAAGCAGCAGAACACATAGCAATACACATAAATATCTACAGCTGGCAGTGTGTGCGCCATGGATGGGTATGTCACATGTTAGTCCCTTGTTGGCACCACATTGCCCCCGTCTGTGAAGTATGTAATGGGAATATGGGGAAGTATGACAGGTACACATGTGGAGGTGGTCATGATTGGTAGATATTGAGGACAGTCTACAGGGGTGGTATGTGACATGTGGTGGGTAAACACCATGGATGGTGTGTGTGGTCTGTGATATGGATGTCCCATGGGCCCCAATATGGGAACAGTGGGAACAAGCCTCCCATCCACTGCTACTCACAACAGCAGCCCATGTCCTGAAGGTGTCTGGTCTGGAGGCTGAGCAATAGGAGCATATTGGCCCTGTGAATGTGTACTGGGTGCCTCAGACTAATGCAGCACATCCCTCATGAGTCTGTGGAGCCCAGTATGGAACAGTCCCTAGACCTGAGTTCAGGGGACAGGAATATGTCTGTGTGTGCCCTGGGGGGGGGGGCAACATCTCCTGGGTGGTTCCACCTGATGGTATTGCTGTAACAGTACATGAGGAGGCCCCAGGTTGGGACACACATGTGATTTGGCCAGGTATCATGGGCAGATGAGTGTGGAGAGGTGAATCTGCTGGCCAATAGAACATATACATGTTATTGTGTCACTGTTATAGAACATTTGTTGGTAGTAATAGTCTACACAATCCTGGTACATGTCAAAGAGCATGCATAGATATCCCCAATAACACAGACTGTCTGATGTGCAGCAATATCAACGCAGCCATACCACTGGCATATATGCAACCTTAGTGGTCCTGACAATTACATGCAGGTGAATAGTCTGTAACAGGCCATCAATGATAGTGTCCACACAGGGGACATGGCTACAATCACATAGCAGAATGTATGGTACAATACAATATCTTTCCAGCCAGTAGTTAAGCTGTAGCCATACCTAATGAGTTGTATGTACAGTCTGTTGAAGCTAATATGGTGGGGGGGTGACAGAGATGTGTATTACAAACTGTGGAAGCCTTGCTGTATGAGTTGCTCAGACCTGTTTCCATCTTTATGTCTTTCAGCCAAGATGGCACATGCATGGTTTCCCACCTATTCCAATGCTGAGAATGAAGTGTTAATAGCACACATGATCCAGCACTACCCACTGCTGTTTGGCAGGCATGCACATGAGCAGCAGGAGCGTACTGCCCTGTGAAACGACCTAGTCCACAGAGTCAATGATGTCGGACTGCACAACTACAGTTATGAGCAGGTCCGGCATCATTGTACTGACCTGCTTCGCAATGCCCGTCGGTGTGCTGCTGCAGTCCGGGGGGAATCACCTCTCCACGGGGGGGGGCATGCCATCCATCCCCTCTGACACATGTGGAGGAGCTCCTGGCCAGCCTCGTGGCACCTGCCCATCCAGACAGCCAACAACCACTGGACTCCTTCGTGGAGGTGGGTGTCACCCACACACTGGCTGAGAAGCATGGAGGTAAGGACACAAGGCACATCAGTAGATCACTGTTGTGTAAACATCTGCATTGGTACAGGTAGATAATTCATATCTGACATGTCATAGATATATTGTGTTGCTGCATTGTAGTGATAAACAGATGTCCAGATGTGGTAGTATCATGGGAATGTCCCATTGATGTATGGTAACACTGCACCCAGCCTGTAGCATTGTCACAGGTGTGGTCACTGACATTGCATCTCTCACTCTCTTATGTAGGTCCCTCCAGGATAACAAAAAGGCAGCAGCCTGTAGTTGGTGAGTATGTTTTATGTAGATGCTTGCCAACACACTGGGCATGTAATGATGATGGTATATTCCATGCACACATCTAACACACCTACCCTGAATGCATGCTGTACATGTACACATATTGTTGCTGTGAAATGCACGGTCTCACAGGGGTGACCATGATGGGGTATTGGAAGAGTATGTCAGACACCTGCATAATAACTAACATCCTGTCATTGTGGAATGTGTCCACAGGGAGTAACATGCTGGTGATAGACATGGCCTACAGTAGGGACAAGTTCTAAACAACACCCATATACAGTACATAACCAGTGTATATACCTGTAGGACAATGGGAACTGCTGCAGAGATACACTATGGCATAAGGCATTGCAGTAGTCCACATTATCAGCTGGGTCTAGGCTGCAACATGTGGTGTTCAGTGTATGGGACACTGCAAAGTGATACACGTGTAGGGCTCACTTGTCATGTATCTGCATAAAAGTTGAAGGTGGGGGGGGTCTCAGCATGACACACCAGTGCAATGCAGCAGGGATCCTAAGGATAGTAGGAATGGCTCTATCTGCACATAGTCAGGTTCAGGACCTGTGGCAGCCGTAACCCTACCGACACAGCAATAGTGACGGCAGTGTGTGAACACCATGGGATGTGCACATGAGTAGACCTTGCAATCATGCAGAATAGGGGGACATGTGTAAGGCAGACTGAACATACACTGGCAAATGCAGATGACCCACACTGGTATACCCCTACAGGAGCAATGACTGCTGTAATACATACAAGAGGTGTGATAAACCATCATGATAAGGGTGTGCACACATATGCCCACATGGTGTTTATGCATTGTGGTCAGCAGCCACACACCTAACACAATCTGTAGACACTGCATGTGAAAGTACAGGACATATGTCACATACCGGGCTCATGCACTGCTAAGATATGCAGTGATGTGGTCCCATGGCAGATCAAGGATGTGTGTGTAAAATCAATAAAGGTGTGTACACTCCCCATAGCCATGGTATGCTCTGATGGTTGTCAGTGTATGAGTATTGCAGTGGTCATACATGGTTTGTTTATGTTGACAGCTTTAAATCAGGCATTTACCAATGACAACTGTCAACATATCATCCCAGGCATGTGTTGCTGAAAAACATAGGGGCTGTGAGAAGTAAAGCTGACATAACTGACACAGTACTACATATTCCACAATGGGTCGTACACCTGTGAGTTGTGGTGCACAGTACATGGCAGGGTGCAGAACAGGTGCACAGCACTATTGTGTACATGGGTGCAGTGGTATCCAGGGAAAGGGGCATCACCTAGTGACACAGCACATGCATCACACACATGTATACTATTGCTAGCGTGGATTGACTATAGCTGAACTCCATGCTGTTCTGTACCATATGTTCTGCATGTTGTCAGATGGGTAATAGGAGGACTGTGTGTACTATCATTGTGCAACCTCACCTGCATATGTGTGTGTATGTGTGTGTGTGTGTGTGTGTGTGTGTGTGTGTGTGTGTGTGTGTGTGTGTGTGTGAGTGTGTGTGTGTGTGTGTGTGTGCATCCTGGTGGTTAGTTAGTTTGCCTGCAGGGTCACTCTGGTGAAGTGGAGGGAGGTAGATGCATGTAGGATGTGTGTGTGCATGTGTGTGTTTGTGTGGCCATATATGCACATGTGTGATTGTGGGGTGCTCATACGACTGTACTTCCCTTTGGGACCATGCAGTACAGGGACATGGACTTCCACATTACACACCAGGAATACCTGTCATGTGTGTAATCACAGGACAGCAAATAGTATAATATGGTCTGTAGCATGGAACAGGCATCCAGAGGGAAGGTAGACTGCAGGTACACACTTAATATCACAGTCAGCAGAGAGGTCACCCACATCCCATATATGCAGCTCTACAGATGCATTGGAGAAGTACTAGTCAACATCAAGGAGTGTATCTAAATATTCCAGGTGTCACATGATGGGCTGATGGAGCAGCATATCTGGCATGTACTGAGCATTACAAACACATGACACACCAGTGGGAGATATTATGGATACAACATAGTAGCCCACACATATAGGGGCTGTGCACATCATTTCCGGGCATACAGAGGGTACATACCAAATGACAGCAGTGAGACCATGTAAATCCACTACACACAGGTCAGGCAGGTAAAGTAGCAATAGGCCTTATGTTTTGGCCACTTGCTTGGGCATTTATAAGACTGTGATGTTAATGAGTGGTATCAATGTGTGTATGTTAACAGGTGTGATGCAGTATGGGGTAACACGTGGACATATACTTGGGACTGTCTGTAAAGCCATGGACAGTAGGTATTATGGAGGTGTGTGTGTGTGTGTGTGTGTGTGTGTGTGTGTGTGTGTGTGTGTGTGTGTGTGTGTGTGTGTGTGCATGTGTGGGTAGGTATTATTGAGGTGTGTGTGTGTGTGTGTGTGTGTGTGTGTGTGTGTGTGTGTGTGTGTGTGTGTGTGTGTGTGTGTATATATGCTTCACAGGTTTTAAAGTGCATTTATTGTTTTCCCCTACAGGTGGCGAGGTGGGTCAGGGTCCCTCCTGCAGGCAATCTGATGTAGGTGTCCATACAGACACCGATGATGATGATAATAATGTTAAGGCACATGTGGGGTTGTCAGGGGCCGACACTGCACCAACATTTGACATCCCTCTTTTAGCCACCCCACCCCCACACACAGTTTCAGTGCCTATACACACCCCATCACCAGCTGGCATTCAGTGGCAGTGCACAGGAAAGTCTGGTAACCATGCCTAATGTGTCTGGTCGCAGTAGGCATAGCCAGATGTCCAGTAGGCCACCACATAAGCAGATGTCCCAGGATGCCCATGGTAGGGTCGCTGGACATCATGCCCCTGGCAGAGGCAACATAGCTACAACCAGCAGAAGCATGTTTAAGGCTGTCATGGCAGCACAGGCATGTATAGAACGTTACCACAAACAAGGCCTGAGGCTGCAGTGGGCTGCTCTCACATCTTCAAATGACAATGCCCATGAGCTGGCTGGTGCCATCCGTGGATTAACTGAGTTCATGGACAGACGGTCTGGTGAGATGATGGCACTCATCAACCATGGTCTGTCTGTACTTGAACATGTGGTGGGAATGCAGCAACGTATGAGCGGACGTAGGCCAGCAATGCCAACAGCTGGTGGTCAACATGGATGTGCCAGGACACCAAGGGGCTCCCATAGTGGCAGTAGCAGCCCTGGCAGTGCAAGAGGTGTGCTGTCTACACCACAACACAGCAGGCCACGTGCACGTGGTCCTGGCCAGTCCCAGGAGGGACCTGGTACCAATGGATAAATGTTATCATCAGGTGAGAGCAGCACATCGAGGCCTGTACCTGGACATGCCTGCGAAACCCCTGGCAGGCACAGTCCATGTGTCTGTGGCTGGAGGCAGTGAACTGCACCCTGCCAGATATGGTCTGCCGCTTTCTATAAACACCTGTGCAGGGCAGCCACATAGCAGAACTGTGTGCATGCATACCCACACACTATGCAAACACACCTAGGGCAACCCCATACCTACACACAGCACATCACCTCGGCCGGCTCCCCAGAGTACACCCCTCACACTCACACATGGTGTCAAATGAATGGCCCACCCTCAGCCTCTCGCAAACCAAGACCACACCCTGTGCATATGATGATACCTGTGCCCCATCCCTGTCATCCATACCATCGATGCAGGGACAGAATGATATGATTCTGATGCACACAATGACTGTACAACAGTGCACCACAGTACTGCAGTGTGACATGTTGTAGGGAGTAGAGTGTGAGGCATATTTGGCAGGTAGTGTAGCCATCCAGCAATGATGCCTTATAGCTGTTAGTAACACTGGTTGGTTGTGGTCTCTATAATGTTATCCAATTGTGTTGTAGGTGTACATGTGTCAGCACTAGGATGCCCTGGGCATATCATGATACCTGTGCCCCATCCCTGTCATCCATACAATTGATGCAGGGACAGGCTGATATGGTTCTGATGCACACAGTGACTGTACAACAGTGTACCACAGTACTGCAGTGTAACATGTAGGGAGTAGAGTGTGAGGCATATTTGGCAGGTAGTGTAGCTGTCCAGCAATGATGCATTATAGCTGTTAGTAACACTGGTTGATTGCAGTCCCTATAATGTTATCCATTTGTGTTGTAGGTGTTATATGTGTCAGCACGTGGATGGTCTGCAGTCATATTCCACAACGGGGTATGTCACTGTGCTGATACCATGGCTGTGACATATCTGGGGTACAGTCGAACCCATTTCACAGGTTACTAAACCGGTTATTGCCTGTGCCATATGGACAGGTGGCCCACTGAGGCATGTATACCCTGCAACCTGATGTAGTCCCATCCATATACACACACACTGTTAATTACCAACACTGGGACTAGACACATACCTTGCTATGTCGTGATACTGACGTGTGTGGCTTACATTGCACACACCACAGAGCATGTAGGTGAGGTATGTCCCAGGTAACATGGTACATGAAGAACATCCCCTGACATGTACAGTATGCTAATGGGGGATGTAATGGGTGTATTTGGGTGATACATAGTGTGATATACCGTCATATACACATTTACAGATACATAGCCAGACACACATCTGAGATACCAGGGCCTATCACTGCTAACTAACTTGACCATGTCTCCAATGTGTTACACGTAGGCTGCACACATCACTT